>NC_048230.1:38195437-38307378 GCF_002007445.2 Ailuropoda melanoleuca
GGCGGGGGGGTGGTGGCTGCGGGGGGGGGGGCTTGATGTCAGGCCACACAGCCGTGTTTCCTGACACACAGTTCTGCAGGCCGTTCTCGGGAGAGAGGGCTCCTCGGCTGGAGAAGTCTGAGAAGAGTTATGGTCTAACTGTCCGGGGAGTACGCACGGGGTCTTTCAGCCTCAGGTGGGAAAACTCCCCATCCTGTTTCACTGAACCCAAATGAATTCTACCCCCCCAAATTCCACAGAACTGGAATCCCAAGGATCACCTTTCTGGAAGGGCTTCTGGAGAGACACCACCTGAGTCCGGAGTTGGAGGGGAGACACCTGCAGCCAGTCCCTACAGCCGAGGACAGCCTTGGGTCCACCTGCAAGGACTGGGGACTTTCAGCAGGCCCTCCAACAACTGCACCCCAGATCACGGCAACTAGAGGGGAGGCTGGGATGGTTTTCAGGTTTGTACTTCACGGGTCAAAATCCTCCCGACCGCCCCACCCCAGGGGTCGGGCCTGGGGGTGCTCTCCTGTGTCCCCCGAGCATGGCGGTGACCCCTGGGAGATGGGCTTTGCAGGTCACAGCCTGCTGCTGGCCCTCCGCTGCCCTAGCTTTGGTTTGCTCTTCTATGGAATGAGGGTATCGACAGCATCATGGACAGGAGGTTACGAGCTTAAATCAAAGAGCACCTGGCACCTGGCATGTGCCCAGACTATCTTATGAATAAGCATCCAATGACAGAAAAAGGGCTGCTCGAGCGGCCCTTCTGAGGGAAGGAAGTCACTCATGGGGGACCTGGAACAGCGGCGCTGGGGACCCATTCCTTGACATTTCTGAGCAAATCCCTCATCGGGCTGGGCTGTGGTTTTCCCAACAGGAAAGGGGCAGGGGTCGCTGGGTTCTTGTGAGGCCTGTTTGCTGCTGACCTGAATCTGGGGATGAGGCGTGAATTGGGGGTGCAGACGCAGTCACGCCCCGGGCCTGACGGCCCCATCAGCTTGGCCATCGCAGTGCACAGGAATAGGCGAGGGCATTAAGTTAGCCAGACGGCCAGACAAGAAGGGAGCACTTCCCCACCAGCAAGCGGGGGGCAAAGCTGAGCAGCACCCTAGGTCTCTCGAGTCCCACCAAAGTGAGGAAGGGAGGAAGGGAGCCTATAGGAGATGTGGCGTCCCACAGTGGCCAGGCTGCTGTCGGGCCCACGAAGGTGGGGGGCCTGATGGCCCCTCCCGTGCCTGCCCCCCAAAATTTAGAGTGTCAGCCTTATTCTGGATAGGTCTTTGCCTCTCGTGGGGTCAGGAACCCTTTTGAGAATCTGATAAGAACCTTGGAGCCTCCCCCTGGAAAGCACAAGTTTGGGGGAGTTACTGCACCCCTGTTCCCTTGTGAACCTCCAATCAAGAACCCCGATGTGCAAGTTGCCTTCCTCTCACCCGGAGCCCTGTTCGTCTAGCTATCCTTAGCGCCCCCAGCGGCCCCTGCCCCACCCCTTCCTCCGGGCCCTGGTTGGGGACCCTTGCTCACTCCCAGGCTTCCAGGCCAGGTCGTGCTGACCCTGAACATGGATGTCAGACACTTGCCAGCTCTCTGGCCCCAGGCTGATGTGAGTGAGCCCAGAAGGCATGGCCATCTACTTAGAGGGGCTGCTGGCTGCCTGGGTCCAGTTCCAGAGCCCAGCGAGGACTCGGGGGTGTGGCTGGCTCTCAGGTGTTGGCCTGATGGCCTGAGGTCACCTCCTCACTCTCACCTTTCCCTGACTACAGAGCCTGGTCAGAACACGGGGAGGAGCCTGGGAGAGCTGCGGGGGCCAGCAGTCCTGGGCCAGCCGAGCGAACAATGGCCCTCAGTCTTCCCACCATCACCTGCCTGCCAGCAGCCCGTTCATTCTGCAAAGCAGCACTGTGTTCTGGGACACTGGCGGGGGGCAGGCCAGGAGTTGTGGTCAGGTGCAGGCCCCAGGAAAGGGGCTGTCTCTCCATCGGACAAGAAGGAGAGGGCAGAGGTCATGGGGACAAGATGCAGGTGGACAGGGCAGGCTCTCCTCCCAGTGGCCTCTGCCTGGCCTACCCAGGGGGCTCCAGCCCTTGAGAGGTGTGAGCGCCTGGCCTTCCCGTTCCTCAGTCTGGCACGCTCTGGCCGCCTAGCTAACTCTGTGCAGTGACCCCAAAGAGAGAAAGGCCCTGGGAGCCAGGCTGGGAGAGCCCCACTCACCGTCCACGGGGGTGCAGGGCTCGTACACCAGCCGGTAACCTTCCAGGACACCGTTGGGGAACTGCGGGGCCTCCCAGGACACGTTCACCGAGGTTGTGGTCAGCTCACTGAACTTGACCGAGCTGGGAGCACTGGGGGCTGTGGGGAGACAGCAAAGGGTTTGTTTTGTCCTCCCGTGGACTTTCAAAGCCCTGCTTGGCCTCCAGGAACCAGCAGGGGCGGTTGGGTCTGGGCCAGGGAAGAGAGAGAGGGCAGGGGGTCATCAGAAGTCATCTGGGCCCCTCCCCTCCCCCACTGACACTGCTAGCACTCTCTTTTCAATACCAGAGTCCAAGAATGGTGAGGAAAAAGAACTATCCTCTCCCTAAAGTTAGAGTACTCGGTTTCTTCCTGCTAAGTGGTCCTGAACCTCCAGGGTTGTGGTGGGGCCAGGAGAGGTCCTGGCTTTGTAAGGCTTGTCTTTTGGGGAAGGCAGGGACCGTCTGGGCCTCAGAGCATGAGGCAGGTGGTGAAGAAGAAGATACCAGAACCTCGGCACTGTGGCCTTTCTCCAGTCCCTGGGGCCCCAGGGTTTGTCACGGAGAGACCACGCTGTGAGAAGCAGCCCAAAATAGGGACAATCAAACCATCTGGAAGAGATGCTTTATTGGCCGGAGAAGTCTGGAACGACCCTGAAAGCATGGAGGCCAGAGGGGAAGGGAAGGAAGCACAGAGTTGGCTCCAGGCGGGATGACCAGGCTGTTATTATTGTCCGGGGGCCACCCTCCCACAGAGCCGAAGCTAATCTGGACCCTGCTTCCGCTCCAGCTCTGGGAGGCAGCCCCAGCCCACAGTCTTTGAAGGAGGGAGGCGAGCTCAGGGGGCCTTTCCTGCCTCCCCTAAGCAAGGGGGACATGGGTCAGAACACTTTGTCCTGCTGCCGGAAGCTTCCAGGCTCCCAGGGGCTCACATCCGACCTATGACACTGATGGAGAGTGGTCTGGACGAGCAGGCAGACAGACCAGACCCTCAGGAGCCAGCGGGAGGAAAAGGGTTTCCCGGAGCCATGGCCTGTCCCCAAAGAGGACAATGCTTAGGAACTGACTCCACGGTCCAGCCCTCTCTTTTAGAGAGAAGATATTTTACCGGATGGGAAGCACAGGCTGGGAAGGATGCTCGAGGGGGCTCAGGACAAAAGGCTCGTATTCAAATCCATGAGGAGAGAGCTTCTTACAGGCGAAGGAGCTGCCATGCAGAGAAGACAGCCCAGGACCGGCTCACCTGTCCTGGCCTCCAGCCTCTGCGCACCCCCCCCAACTGATGGGCGGGGGGTTGCCTGGGCAGGAAGCATCACTGCCCGGGCCACCCCTGCTCACTGAAATGGGTAACACCTGCCGCGCCCATCCCAGGGCTTCTGGAAGGAGCTAGCGTATCACTGCCTGAGAAGTGTCTTCAGACACTACATATAGGCCCAGCTCTGCATGTGCGGGCAGCAGGGTTCCGACCATCACTGTCCAGCCTCCTAACTGGCCTCCCTGCCTCCCTCCTCACCCCTCTGTCATTGTGTCTTCTGCACAGCCGTCAGAGCGAGCTTTTAAAAACATACACCGGATCCTGTTGTGTAACTGCTTAAACCCACCAATGACTCCCCAGCACACTGAGAACCATCCCAGACTTCCTTCCAAGGCTCCCCGACCCTCTTGGGCCATTTCCTTCCAAGCCACCCGGCTTTCTGTTCCTTTAATCCCCTCCGGCCTCGAAGCCTTTGCACCTGCTTCTCCCTCTGCCTGGAACCCCTCCTGCAGAGCTTCCCATGAGGGGCTCTTCCCACTCAGGTCTCAGCTGTCAGCCCGCGGGGGCTGCTGCAGGCAGACCTGTCCAAGGCCACGTGTCCGCTCATGCCCTCGTCCTACTTCTCACGGTTACTGCCCCCCGAGGCCGCTTCATCAAGGTACAGGTTTATGACCTGTCTCGCTCCCTAGGGCGGGGACATGACTGTTGTGTTCCCAGCATCTAGGAGAGCGTCTAGAAGATGTTTAGTAAATGCTTGTCGAAGGATCAAAGATGGGGCCCCGTGAGAAAGCCAGGTGGGAACAAGGCACGGGCAGAAATGGGCTGGTGGGCTACAAGATGTGGGGAGCACAGGGGACATCTGCGGGCTCTCTCCAAGGCTCTTTGGGGACAGCCTCTGTCTTCTGAGCCCTCTCATGTTGGCCCCTCTTTTTGGGCAGTGCTCGCCCCCTCTGGAGGCCATCTCGTGGGGCCTGGGTGCCCCGCCCAGCATCTCAGCAGCTAAGGTGCCCAGCCCAGCTAAGGTGCTTCCACCACACCCCCCAGCCCGGGAGCACAGCTGCCAGGTGCCCCCCACCCCCTCCCCTGCTGCCCCTCTCCCCCACCTGCTTGCTGGGTCTGGCCCCGGGTGGGGAGGCTCCGAGGCCCATCACCCGCTGCGTTGAAGGCTGCCACGCTGACCATGTAGGCCGTATAGCCGGTCAGGTTCTTGAGTTTCACGCCGTTCTCGGCCAGGAAAAGCGTCTTCACCCGCTCCGTGAGGTTACGCCGCTGGGCTTCCCAGAAATAAATCTGTGGGCACAGCCAATTGTGGGAGTGAGGGGGACACGTTTGACTCTCCTCCTGCCCCTGCCAGCCCCAGGGTCACGGAGACGCCTTCGTGCATACCGTCCACACACCCTGGACGGGTCACTCAGGAACAGTACAGAAGTATTTAAGAGCTGTTTTAGAAACCCTTCCAGAACCTTCCTTTTCACAGTGACTACAGTCTCTGCCAGACTAAACTCCGGGAGAGCACAGACCCCACGTATCTGTCTGCCGAGGCGCCTGGACGGTTTAGCACAGCACGGGCACATCAGCCCTCGGCCTATGGTTACCAGGGGAAGACGCCAATTCTGCGCTTCCGAACCCTGAGCCGGGGAGGGGGGTGCAGGGCGCGTAGACTCCGTCCCAACCGAGAGCAGAGTGCACAGGGCCCACATCACCTGGGAGCTGGTTAGTGTCAGGCCTGCCCTGCACCTGCCGCAAAGCGCCTGCCGACTGTCAAGGCCCTTGACGATTTACCTGCACACGAATTCACCTGCTGGCCGGCCTGGAGCTGAACCCCAGCGCACCGTTCACAAGCACGGTGACTTCACCAGGTGACTCCCCTGAGCCACGGTTTCGTGGGCTGACCAGTGGGGCTAAAGACACCCCACTTTCCAGGACCAAGGTGAGGAGGAGCTAAGGTGGTAAGGAGTGAAGAAGGTTTTAGTCCACCTGCCGATTACTTAGCGCTCAGGGGCAGCGAAGCTCAAAGCTCGGATTCCTTACTAGCGTCAGGAACTCTGAACGGGGGCCCGCAGGAAAGCTGCAAGCCTCAGGCTCCCGGGACGATCAGCGAGTATTTGGCGCCACCTGCTGACCACGGAGGTTTCTGCGCGCCACAGAAGTCAATTTCTCCATTTGCCTGGAGGAAGCTAATATAAGGGTCCCCACCTGGCACTCAGGACATCTTGTCACCCAGAAATGCTTGCTTTTATCTAACTCCGCCCACTTTTAAAAACAATTCTTCCGACACGAGGAGATACCAGAGAGAGATATGGCTGTTCATTAAGAAACGTTCATAGTGATGGGCACACAACAGTGGACAAAGTTCCTGCTGAATTTGGGGTGCAGGGGAAAGGCCAGGGTGAACATCAGCACACAGATGGGACTTGTTGATTGCACATGGAAACAATGTATGTAGAAAGAGTCCCAGGTGATCTGGGGGCTTCGATGTTCAGGGAATGGGGAGAGGCTGGAAAAGCTAGGGTGAGAGGGGGAACAGCCAGACAGGGAAGCGGAAAGAAGAAAGCACTTCTCAGAGGAGGGACAGGTCTGCCAGGTCAAACGCTGGTGCTAAGCCAGGTAGGGTGAGGCTTCCATCTGACTTCCACTGAACATAGGAATCACTGAGGGCTGGACAGGAAAGGTTTTCATCAGGGGTGAGAAGCCACTTGGAGCAGGCTCAAGAGACACCAGGAGGACAGGGATTGGAGGTGGTGGGTGCAGAGGACTGGAGGATTTCTGCTGTAAAGGGACCAACTAGAGACATGGGTGCTAACTGGCAGATTACAAGATATTGGGAAAAGGCACTCAAAAGAGGAAATATAGTTCAGAATGCTTTTGTGCACTGCCCAGGGGGAGAGAACGATGGTGCAGGACAGAGGGTCAGTGCTGGAGCTGTGTTCTTGGGTGGAGGGAGGACTGGGTCCCAGGACCCAGGGCAGGGCACCCTGCTTGAACTCAGCACTTGAATTCAGCAGACCTTTGACACATGACCACAGACTGGCCTTTGTGCACATGGCACCAAGGGCTGAGCACTGACCCCAGCCCCCAAGGGGCACACAGCCGAGTCACAGCGTACGCCAACAGGTAGTCAGGTGTCCACGAGGAGGCACACTCCGCAGGGGGCTGACGTCCTGGTAGATAGAGCTCCCTTGCGTCTCAAGCACCTAGACTCCTGCCTGGCACACGGCCAGCGCTCCACAGAGGCTTGCGAATGAATAACCATGTCCTGCAGGCAGGAGCAGGTGGAGCAGTGAACCATCACCCCCGTGTAGCTACCATTTCAATCCCCTGCCCTTTGGGCTTCATTGGATCCCACACGCCAACTTCAGCCTCGGTTAAATCAGGTCCACGGCCGCACGCCACAGCTGACGGCCGCTGGAGGGAATTCGCACTTTCAGTCTTCACGGTGCTACACCGCCTGGTCCCCTCGCCTTGTGTGCATCTCCTACACCCGGTCTCATCCACTCCTCCCCCACTGCCCTTCCCCTCCTCACTCTGACCTTGGCTTCTTCATCCAGAAGCAATCAGATGAGATTTTCTCCACCATCTCTCTGCCCGGTCTATGCCTCCTCCCGCCCTCGTCCACACCCTCTGCCTGCCTCCCTCCACCTCGGCTGCACTGCAGGCTCCTCTGTAAGACCTCCTTCCACTTGAGCACGAAATCCCAGCCCCTCTCACCTCCTCCAGGACCTCACCCCCAACGGCTTCCGCTCTTCCTAGAATCACCGCATTTCCCCTCTTCCTGAAACCATTAGCAGCATATCCACTAGCTGTCACTTCTTCTGTCTTAAAACCCCCTCTGTTGACTGTTTCTAATTCGTTTCCTTTTATCTTTCTGAGCAACACTCCTTAAAAGGAGTCTCCTCATTCTCTTTCGAATCCCTCCAACCGGCATCCCCAGCCCCCAACCCTTGTCAGAGTCACCTGTGAACTCAACAGGCTAATGAAATAATCCAGGGCTCAGCAAGCTTTCTGTAAAGGTCCAGGTAATGAATATCTCAGGTTTTGCAGGCCACACACCTCTGTGGTAACTCAAAAGCAGCCACAGGGCAATTTATAAACAGATGAGTGTGGCTGTGTTTCAATAAAACTTTATTTACAAAAACAAGTGGGGGGCCAGATTGAGCCCTTGGGCTGTAGTCTGACAATCCCTGCACAGTTGCTTCCTAGAGTTCATCTTGCTTGAACTCTCAGTAATATTTGGTGCATCAGAGTCCTCCCTTCTCCGGGAAGCACATTCTTTATGTAGGTTCTGAGATTTCAGTCCCTTTTTTTGGTCTTAGGTCTCAGTGTTCAGTCTTCTTGTGTCTTCTGTGTATATGTGTCTAATCTCCAGGCTTTCATCTATATACTGAGGACTCCACAGTTCACATCTCCAGCTCAGACTCTCTCTCTTGAACTCCAGACACGTAAACCCAGCTCCATTTGGTGTCTCCCCCTGGGGGTCCAACAGACGTGTGGAGCTGACTCCACAAGCCCCCTCCTTCCACCCTCTTTTGTCTTGTCCTGTTCTGTGTCCGGAAGCTCCATCATCCAATTGCTTATAAATTCTTGTTGCCGCTCCTCTCTCCCACCCCACATTCAGGTCAGCAAATTCTACCAGCTCCACCGCTCAAATTGAGCCAGAAAGCAAACACTTCTCACTGCCGCTACTGCCTGGCCTAAGCCACCACCACACTTCACCCAGATAATTCAGTCCCCTTTGGGGTTTCTGCTTTCCACATTTCAGATTGCTCTCAGCACAGCAGCCAGTGCAGTCCTTTAAAAACCCAAGTCACCTGTGGCCCTCCTTTGCCCCCAACCCTCCATGGCTGTCCTCTCATTTCGAGTGATAGCCAAAGCCCTTGAGGGCCCTGGGTGATGTAGGCCAGGTCACAGCTTGGACCCGTCTCCCATCATGCTGCCCTGCACACACTCTGGGACGCACGGGGCTTTTTGCTGAGCTTTGTAAACACCAAGCACCCACCGACCCCAGGACCTTTGCTCTTCCTTCCCTCTTTCTGGAATGTTCTTCTCCCAGAAGAACATGTGATTCTCACTCTGTTCTTCATTTTTGCTCAAGTGTCTGCTTCCCATTAAAATCCTTCCCTAACAACCCTATTTAAAATTCAAACATACCCCCGGCTCACTTTCTCTATGCCCTTCATCGGCTTCCTCTGCCACCCTCTGGAGGGGGTACTTGTTTTGCCCACTGTTGGTCTTTTTCCTCTAAAATTTAAGCTCATGTTGCCTCTTGATTCGCTGCTTTACTCCCAGACTGAGAAACACTGCTGGGCACAAAATAACAGCTCCATAAACACGCGTCCCTGAAAGACTGTAGCTGCATGGGCGTGCCCGCCTGTGCACACGTCCCAGCTCGGTCTGACCCACATCCGACTCCTCGGACTGTGCTCACTGGCTGGTGACGTCCGCCCATCATTAATGCCCGTGCTAATTACCGTGGAGGTTAATGCACGTCTGGGATGCAGCCACCCCGTGTCCCCAGCTCCATGTTTTCCAAGCACGCAGACATCTGCGTGTGACACACGTGGTTCGTGTGTCCGCGCGTTTCCTGGGGCTGCACGTTTGCTGGATGCTTCCACACCTGGACAGTCAGGGGGCTACCAGACTGTAGCAGGCTGCACCCCGGCTCCTCCTCCTTCCCATGGGAGGCCTATGCGAGGGGTGCGAGATTTAGCTTTCTCCAGCTGGCACTTCTGG
This sequence comes from Ailuropoda melanoleuca, assembly GCF_002007445.2. NCBI lineage: Eukaryota > Metazoa > Chordata > Mammalia > Carnivora > Ursidae > Ailuropoda > Ailuropoda melanoleuca. The sequence continues at coordinate 38,204,636 of NC_048230.1, forward strand.
GCAGGCCTGCAGGGTGTCACCCAGCTTTACACTTCCCTAGCAAGACGCCTTTCCTCTGCTCTCCTGCCTCCTTCACCCCAGGCAGAAAGAGACTCCTGTGTGGGTTTCTGTCTTCAACCGGCGCCACCTATATTACCAAGCTCTGTGACCCGGGCAAGCCCCTGGCCCTTGTGGGAACTCGGCTTCTGCCTGTGGGATGAGGGGGCTCAGCTGGGTAAGCCATGAGGCCCCGCGGGGGTCTTGCACTCCCCACCCCACCACTGAGCTGGGCTCCTCTCTGGAATAACCACCCCCCACCAGGAATCAGAGTGGCGCTGGGCACTGGCATAGGAGGCAGGCATCGGACACGCCAACGGCTCCGACCCAGGAGACGCATTATTATTTTGTCCACTACCTCCTCTGGCAGTTGCGCTCAGTGCCCCCACACCCCCCCACGCCCTGCACAGGGTCGGAGCTGGCAGACCTGGCGTCCGACCATCTGCTACCTGCTTTTCCTGTGATCTTGTTGGACCACCTAAACTGGGTCTCGGTTTCCACGTCTGTACAATGGGTACAAATGTTTATAATCTGCCTGCTTCACACAGCATTCAAGAGGATGAAGGAGGTCTAAAGGGTTCTGAGAATACTGGAGAGGAACTGAATTCTGTTATAACACGGGACATTGTCTAGGATCGGGAAATAATTTTAAACAGAGATTCCATGTCCTTAGCCAGGGGTCCTTTGCTGCTTGGCCAAATCAATATTGTAATTAGGGTCGGCCAAGTGACCACTTCGAGGGGTCTTTTGCTGGCACTGGGAGTTGGGGGACTGGGGTGGGGGGTGTGGCCTGAAGCAAGGCCCGAGCTTCTTGTATCTGAGCTCAGCCTGGCGAGGATGCTGGAGAGGATGGGTGCAGTTCTGCATTGCTGCACAATATTCCAGTGGATTGGGTGCAAGCAGCCGAGGGAGCAGGTGTCGACCTGCCGACCTCTCCTTCCCACCCCCAAGCTGGCCCTTTGCCCCCTGGACCCTCTTCTCTGCCGGAACTCCCTGTACCTTGTAGCCCTGGATGTCTCCATTCTGGCTCTCCAGCGGTGGTGGCTCCCATGTCACATCCAGCTGTGTGGCCGTGGCGCCATGGACAGCCACGTTACGGGGCGCCGCCGTGGGCACTGGAGGGCATGAGAGGTCGTGAGTGAGGGGCACAAGTGGGCTTTAGGGAGGAGGCGGGTAGGTTGGGGCCCCCGAATCCCGTATGTCCTCTGGCTGGACTTCTGGGCTGGGAAAGGCTGGGGCTGGAAGGGCAGGCTGGCTCACCTGCTTCCCCGACGAAGACTTCCTGGGGGGGGCTCGAGGGCCCCTCCCCCACGGCGTTGTACACGCTCATCCGTATCTCATACCGCCGGTGTTTGTTCAGATCTGTGGGGGGGGGGCACAGAGAGGTCACCGCCCCGCGGGGGACAGAGTCAGCATGGAGGGCGGAGGCTGTGAGGATGTACCCGTGGTTCTAGTTCCCGCCTGAAGGTTCGGGAAAGAAGACGTAAGGAGTAGGGTGGCCGGAGGATGCTCTGTCTCCTCCCTGGGAATCGGGACACAGGACGCCTTCCTGAACAAGGCTGAGCTTACTAGACACTTTGAGACTGAAGGAGACACTATTAATATTTATGCAGGGACAACTAGTGTGAACCAATACTGTTCTCCTGGGCACACCAGGTCATGGGTCACCCTTTCGGGCCTGTTCTGGGCACACTGGGTCACGGGTCACCACGTCCCCAGCACGGCAGATGCCTGAAGTTCTCAGCTGCCCAGGCCCCATCAAGCAACTCTTCACACAGGGAGTTCAGCCCTCAGGGAAGGGGCTTCTTGGATGTGAATTCTGGGCTAAGAAACGCTATGTTTTTGCCAAGTTTGGGGGTCCTGGGTGGAGATGCCTGGACGGAAGCTGGGGGACAAGGGCAGTCGAAAGAAAATGGGCCCCAAAACCCTGGATGGGAGTTGCCAGCCATCCCTGGTTGGTGAGGGAGGCTAGAAGGTTCTCCCAACGCTCTCCCTGGGCATCCTGCCCTTCTCCCCCTTCCTTGGTGGCAGGAGTTCTGCCCCTCACCTGGAATGGGGTGGGGGAGTCACCCTAACTTAACCAGCCGCACAGCCCATGTGGGTCACTGGCTGGAGAAGGAAGGGGAAGGACGACACAGTCTCACACTTAGTGTTGAACAGAGAATGGGGCCCCTCTGCCCAAGCTCTGAGCCTTAGAGAGAACCACAGACTTTAGAAGGAGAGCGAGACTTGGACCAGGCACCCATCAGTAACCTTCCCAGGTCCCTGGGGGGACGGTGGGGGTTCTGCTCACTCTGGAGGTTGGGGGTGGGGGTCGGCCTGGCATACAGAGCTGTGCGGAAAAGTGCCTCCGACAGGACGGGGTGTGGGGCACTGCCGTGGATGCCTGCTCTTCCAGGCAGCAGACCCCGAGCTCCTCCCGTGGACCTCCTGTCCCCCCGCCGAAGCCACCCCATGGAGCACGAGACCGAGCTACTCCCTCTTCCATTCTGTACCCGATGGACGCACGCTTCCCTGGTCACCCTCTACGTTTCTGCGTGTTTCCAGAAAGTCACGTGTGCTTTGGGCGATCCCATTCTTCAAGCGGCCTGAGGCGCACCCACCACTCAACCCGGGTTCGGGTGTCCTCAGAGGCCCACGCTCCCCACCCCTGTGGAAGGCCTGGGCCCGATTCGGGAGCCGCCATGCAGGGAGACTTACTGTCCAGCTCGTACTGCGTGAGGCTGGGCCGGCTCAGGTTCCGCATGGAGTACAAGGCTACGGGGCGGGAGGCCGAGGGGGCCAGAGGGAGACAGCACACAGAGGAAGTTAGTACACACACCCTGCTCGGCAAAGACCCCAGGACAGGGGCAGGGTGGGGGCGGGACCTAGCAGCACACATGCAGACAGAAGGGGGGTCGGGTGCCTGACGGCGAGTTAGGGGTCCCGGGCAGGAGCGAGAGAGGGTGCACACGAGGCCGGGGGGACACAGGGCACTGCGAGCCCCCTAGAGCCCAGCACCCCTGAGGGCAGCTCTGGGGGACCCTTGGTCCCCAGTCACTCCCTTGTCTGAGGTGGGACTTCGGGAGAACCATCTCGAAACCGTGGGGGTGTTAATTTTCTCCTCTGAACCAGAAACCCTTCTACTGCCAGGAAATAGGACTCATTACCCACAGGCACGTACAATCGCAACTACAAGCGCAGGTCTGCCAAGAAATAAGAAAAGAGTGCAAGCTGCTGGATCAGCGACATCCGAGTTTTTCTACGAATATTCCTTTGCTTGTGTTCACTCATTTTGTCTGCTAATGCTCATCAGAAGCAAAGGCACAAAAGTTTTCAGAGAATTATGGGAGAGCACCTTGCATGCTTACGTCTCCCACCCGCCCGGGGACCCCAATCCCCCGGAGTTCCTCTCTCCTGCCTACTCCCCCCTCCCCGTGAGCTGATCACCGAGCCCACGGCCTCTCCCATCCTGGCCCTCAAGTCCATCCCGAGCTGCTACCTTGGCCCCAGCCGCCTGCTGTCTCTCGGTGACCACAGGAGCCTCTCACTGGCACCCCTGCCTCTGGTCCTCCACAGCCAGTCATCGGCCTCCTGCCCCAAAGGGCAAGCATGTCATTCCCCTGGCTGTGACTCTCCCTGGGATTCCCGCCAGGTTCTTGGCTCTTTCCTGGGAAGGAGGATTCCCACCAGGCTCTTTACGGGCTCAGAGGCAGGTCGGATTCCGAGGACCCCAGGACAGACCAGTGACCTCCAACCAGCCAGTCACTGGGGTGAGCGGACGTGGCTCCTGGTCCTTTCCACCTCAGGCCCTTTGCTGGGCTTTCCCTTTAGCTTTGGATGGGTTAACCTGGGATCATCCGTCAGGGTCAGCGCCAAGGCCACCTTCAGGGAGGCCGCCTTCCTTGACCTGACACTGGCTCCCCTGGAAAAGGTCTCCGAGGCCATCATGCCAACCACCTTAGACATTGATTCTGAGTTTACTCCTTAAGCACCGGCTCCTCCTTGAGCCCGTAAGCTCCGAGAGAGCAGGGGCCGTCTATCTTGTTCACTGGTGTGCCCCCAGTGTCCGACAGCAGGCAGAAGGTGCTCAATAAACACCCAGTGACTGAATGGGATGGGGGTGGCGGGGAGAGGCGCGCTCAGGAGAGGGCAGTGGGTTTCAGGTCACGGTGGCTCCAGGAAGCTGTGAGCTTCAGGGCAGGAAGGGGAGTGTGCCCGCCCCATTGTCCCCTGACCCCTGCAGATGCGGATGCCACTCACAGGTAAGCTCGGCCCACTTGGCCCCCGGGTTGTTGATGCCACGCAGCGTGAAACCCCTCAGCCCCTCGTACAGCAGCTCCCGGTACCGGATCCGGAAGCCCAGGAGGATGCCATTGATCTTGTCCTCTGCGGGTGGCTGCAGGGAAGGGAGTGGAGAATGGGGAGGGGCAGGAAACACCGAGGCTCACCCGCTTCCACTCTGCCCCCCTCCCATCCTGCCGCCTGTGACCACAGGGCAGAGCCTGAGCCTCCCCCGGGAAAAGAAATCAAAATGACCCTGAGCATTTTTAATTTAAGAAGCATTTCTAAATGAGGTTATTTCATTTCTGCAATATTCCCTATGGGGCAGGGAAGGACTGGAATCTCCCTGCCATTCCGGTTCCCAGAACAGCAAGGTGAGGCTCAGAGAGGGTAAGGAATTTGCCCAAGGGCACACAGCATCTTTGAGCTCTCCTCCTAGACCGGTCTTTGCCCAGGGGCACCCTCCCACAGCAGCAGCCTCCCTGGGTCTAGCGACCCCGCCACCTCCCACCTGACCGGTGTCTCCTGGGCTTCCTGCGAGGCCGCTCCCTGAGCTGGGATGCGCGGACCCTGTTCTGCCTTTTACTGTTTTCTCTTCGCTTTCTGCTCCCATCCACAGAACAGGCTTTAGGAGAAGCTGGAAACTACTTTTTAGGATACCTCTTTTTAAAATCCTGCTGAAGTGGTTCAGCCTTTTCTTAGCTCCCGCACTGTCTCCCTGCCTCTAGCTCTCCCAGCCCCCTTCCCCAGGATGGCCCGGGGCTCTGCAGGCCTGGCGTGGTCCTGACTTCCCGCTGCACAAGGTCATTTTCACTCAAGGGAGTGTCCTGTTGCAGTGAGGCCTCGGGCTGGGGAGGGGCTGCGGCCTCTTGTTTCTTCCTCAAGGGGTTTCCCATCCAGGGGGACACTGCCAGTGGACAGAGGCCTGCCCCTCTGATTCCAAAAAGCGGAGACCAGGGTTTGCTGCTTTGGGGCCCCTGTGGGTGACCTGCCGAGTCCAGAGGCTGGACTTGGGAGCGTACAGGAAGGTCCCACAGGCAAAGACTGGCAGCCTGGTCTCAGATGTGTCTGGTGGTCTTCCTCAGACCATGGCAGGACAACAGTGCCCACCAAGGGATGCCTGGGTGGCTCAGTTGGTGAACCGTCTGTCTTCAGCTCAGGTCATGATCCCAGGGTCCTGGGGTCGAGCCCCAGTGTCAGGCTCCCTGCTCAACGGGGAGTCTGCTTCTCCCTCTCCCTCTGCCCATTCTCTCTCTCTCAAATAAATAAATAGGTAAATATATAAAATCTTAAAAAAACCCACAAAACAAAACAGTGCCCACCAAAAAGCAGGCAACGGGGGGAGGAGTGGAGGCAGGGGGTTCTGTCCCCGGACAGTGGGTTACTGCTCAGGGTTCCGGCCGGGCATGTACATCTGGGTTTGGTTTGGTTGGGTCAGGAATTTCTTCACTGACGGTGGGACAGGGTTCCTGGGGACCCCACGCACTTTTCTGTCCCAGGATTGGCAGCTCTGAGGGCACTAAGCCTGACCCTGCCACTTACTAGCTGTATCACCAGGCCCATTCATGTCACTTCCCTGAGGACTGGGTCCTTGTCTGCAGGGGACTGGAGCAGCGCCCGCCTGAGAGAATTATCTGGAGAGCGGAATAAGAGGCATGTCTGTGGGTGTGTGTAAGATGTTCCAGCCTTGCTGGGGGCTGTCGCCTTCCTGGTCCCCACACAGAGCGTGTCTGAGTCCTCCTGGGACATGGGCCCCTCCCTGCCTGCTGGCTGCTGGGCCGTACCTGCCATCGGATCAGCACGGAGGTGGTGGTGTGGGGTGTCACCGACACAATGGTGGGTGCTTCGTCGGGTGCTGGAGAGAGAGACAGGCACATGAGCTCTGGGGGCTGGGGCTTAGGCCCCCTGGGAGGCCACAGGGAGTAGATTCTTCTGCAAGTGTGGAAGGAGGGGGCCTGGAGCTCTGACCCTAGTCGGAACCCAAGAGCCCAGAGCCTCCTCCTCTTGGTCCTGCAGCCACAGGTCTCTGACGCTGCTGCTGCTGAGCCCCCCCCCACAAGCCTCTTCCCTGGTTTTCTGGGGTTGGCCACAAGCTCGGGGACAGCAGAGAAGGAACACATTAGGATGCTGGGGTTGGTGTGGGGGCCCAAGCCCATGGCAAAGGCCCCTCTGGCCCAAACCTCCTTGGGACCTGCCCAGAGAGCTAGACAAAGGGCCAGTGGGCCCTCTGCCCCTCCCACCTTTGGGGGCCCCTCCCCTCCGAAGAGAATGCCCAGTGCCCAGGAAGAGCAAGTGGGCCAAGAGAAAGAGTTCTGAGTGGGGGGCCACTGACCGGCCTGCAGAGTGGTCAGTGGCTCCGATTCCTCGCTGAACTCGCTGTCCCCAATGTCATTGGTCGCCTTCACTCGGAACTTGTAGGACGTGAAGGGCTTGAGCCTATGGGGGCGATGGGCTTCAATGAGCAGAGGTATCCCCTCATGCCTCACCCGGCCATCTCTGTGCAGGGAAAGGGGGGGCGGGGCAGAGGGTGCTGCTCCATTACACAGATGGGGACATCAAGGCTCAAAAAGAAGGTGTGTCCCAGCAGGCCCTCCAGGGCCTGATGCCAGCCTGGGTGTGGCCTCACCTCTAGCCCCAGGTGGCTCTCTACCTGTCTCCTACCTCACAGGGGCAAGCCGCTATGAGAGCACCGATAACCCCCCCTCTGAGCAAAGTCCTTCCCCGAGAAATGCCATCCCTTTCTAGAATTTAGGAAACTTAGGAAGGGTCACGGTTCTCAAGAGCTACCCAGCACTTCATCTCTATCAGCCTTGTTCCTCTCCAGGCGAATGTCTTCCCTTTAGATTTACTGGGAGTGTGGGGTGAGGGGGAAAGTATCGCTCAAAACTCTCAGTCATGTCAACCGGAATAGAAAAAATACGACCCACTAGGAATTAAATCGAAGCCAGAATCTCGTAGCAGGCTCCGCTCCCCTATTCCAGATGGAGAGGGAGCTGCTGTCTGGCTGGGAGGAACTGCTAATGAGGGATGGCGAGCGCCTCACTACGGCGGGGTGGGGGGGGGCGGCTCCCAGGCTCCAGAAATGGATAATGAACAGGCAGCCCTCGCAGGGCTCCAGAGAGCAGGGAGGGAGGTCAGGACAGAGCCGGAGGCGGGGTTCCAGGAGGTGCGGGCTGTGGAAGACATCTGGGGGTGGGCAGGCTCTAGGAGCATGCTCGGAGCCCCCCACCCAGACCTCCGCTGGTGCTGCCTGGGCTGGGAGGGGTGGAGCGGAGCTGCTGGCACCCCGGCCTCACCTGTCCACCACAAAAGCAGAGGCGTTGTGGCTCACGGAGGCCGAGTGCAGCGCCCACCGGCCGCCGGGCAGCTCGCGGGTCTGCACGGTGTAGTAGCGCACGGGGGACAGGCCGTCGCTCCCTGGCTCCCAGGACAGCAGCACGCTGCGCGCCTTCACGTCCTCCTGCTGCACCACCGGCTTGCCGGGGGGCTGCGGGCGGTCTGGGAGGAGGCAGGGGGACAGGAGCGGGGGAGTCAGCCAGGAAGGCGCGGGGGGGGGGCGGTGAGCTTTTGCAAGGAAGAGAAGGAGGTGCTCTGGGCTCAGGCCCGAGGCCCATGGCCCCACCCCCTTTCCGTGCACACAGGTCCCCACAGCCAGCACCCGGGGCTCCTGGCTCACGACCTGTCCTTAGGCCATTAGAGGCCTTGGTGCCTGGGAATTTAGACGTCCTGAGGGCAGCCCAACCGGGGACTGGCAGGTGGGAGGTCCAAACACCCAGCTCCTTTGCCCCCGCCTGCCCCAGGGCCGAGATGGGGCCTGCACCATCCCTGATTGAGTGGGACGGAGCCCACGCTTCCCTCGGTGGGGTTCTGCGGATGCCCTGCCCACGCCCGGCCTCCTTTTCGCTGCCCCAGGCCCTCCTGCAGGGCTTCTCGGCCTCGGCACTCTGGCACGTGGGGCGGCCGAGTCTGTGTGATGCCCACTAGGTGTGTGGCAGCACCCTGGCCCCCACCCCCTGGATGCCAGTCAGAGCTCCCTCTTAGCTGTGACAACTCAGACACCTCTAGACACTGCCCAACGTTCTCTGGGGCGGCAAAGCAGCTCCCCGTGGAGACCCGCTGCCCTACTGGTTTTTCCTGGGAACACTGTCTAATGAACCACTTTCACAGGAATCGGGGTGTCAGCCTGCTTCAGGGGAGCCCGACCTCTGGCCAGGCACCGGCTCGCAACAGCAGGCCAGTGGCAGCCGGGGCTCCGGGCTGCAGCCCCACCCGCCACCCAACTGGACACCATCTTTGTTAAGGGGAGAGGAGAGGGGAACGAAGCTGGCCTCACCCACTCTCCGCCTACAGAAAACCAGTTGCTGAGGCAAAGCAGAATCCTCGGGACGGCAACTCCCAGCTCAGCTTCCGGAAGTCCACTAGAGCCCTTGCTGACCCTGACTCAGAGATTTCAGCCCACTTGCCACTCCAGGTCAGGGCAGTGCGGCTCTTACCTGGCTGATCCCCAGGCACCCGCGAGGACAGGGTAGGAGCACCTGGGTTGGCTGGGACCCCCTCCCCGCCACCTCAGCTGCCCCCGGGCCTCCCCAGCCCCGGTGGGCAGTCACCTCTCTTCTCGGTGGTCACCACCAAGGCCTCGGCGGCCTCTCCCCAGCCCTTGCGGGTCTGGGCTGTGATGCGGAACAGGTAGACGGACTCTGGCTTGAGGCCGGTGGCCGTGTACTGGCGGGCGCTGGGTGCCAGCACCTCCACCGTGGCCGTGTTGGCCGTGGTGGCGTTGAGCCGATGTGTGACCTGGTAAGCTGTGGGAAGGAAGGACATGGGCTGTGCTGGGAGGCAGGGCAGCTGTCCCTGGTGCCCTGGGCTCCCCTGGCTGTGGTTCGTCAGCTTGAAGCCCTCTTGGTCATTCTTGTGTCCTCAGCTACCACGTGGGGAGTGTGGCTGTGGGGGCACTCTACACACAGAGTCCATGACCCCCATGGCAGCCTCAGGTGAGGGGAACGAGGCTCCGAGGGGCCAGACCACCTGCTAGGAATTGAGTGAGCTGGAATTCCAGCCCGTCTTTCTAAGTCCAAGGCGCATGCCCTCCCCCAGTCTCCCCTCTGCCCTCTGAGGTGTGGCCTTCCTCTGGGGCGGGCACTGTGGAGTGCCACCACTGAGGGCCCCGTGCCAGCCACAGGTCATGCTGGCCACCGTTTCCCAGGTGCGGGGGCTGAGGCTGTGAGGGAGCTGGCTTGCTCAAGTTCACACGGCTGCTGACTTCAAGCCCAGTGAGCCTTTCCCCGAGGGGCTGCGTGTCTCTGTCTCTGTGTGTGTGTGTGTGTGTGTGTGTGTGTGTGTGTGTGTGTGTGTGTGTTAGGGGAGGATCCTTGAATATGAAATGATGCTCTGATCTGCAGGCTCCCGTCTTAGGTCGGACTGGCTGTGCCGAGTTGGCCAGCGCGCCCTCACCTGGCCACACATAGGAATCGCAGCTGAGGTTTACCAGATGGCCAGTCGGCTGGTATTGGGGAGTACTTAGGAACACATAGCTAATGAATAGTCCTTGAGGAACCTCAACCTTGACCATGCCCTCCAAACGACACTTCCAGTGGGAGAAATAAGACTCAAAATCCTTCTCGAGGAGATGTGGACACTTTCTAGGCCTAGTCTCCCTCTGGCCTCCTTTACACCTTATGCCTTCTCTTTCTACCTGTAGCCAGGGCACCAGAGAGGGTAGGAGCTTACCAAGAATGATGCCGTTAGGGGCAGCGGGGGGCTGCCAGATCAGTCGCACGGATGTGGTCCTCACCTCTGGGAAGAGGATGCCCACGGGCGGTCCCGGGACTGGAGGGGACAAAGGAGAAGCAGGTGGCGGTGCAGCTGCGGCTTAGCCCCACCCCATGCCTGGCCCAGCTCCAGCAGAGCAGGGGGGTGGGCTGTGGGGGAAGGGCACACTCAGTTCAATGATCTTCTGTGGAGGGCTGCTCTGTGCCTGGCACCACGATCCAACATGGGGCACAGAGATGCAATTGGTGAGGCTTCTACTCTCAAAAATGGGCATTATTTGGTAGGAACCAGAAGGGACCAGGCTCCAGCTTCCTTTGGCTCAGTGTCCGCGTGCTCATAGCCGTATGGGCACATACATATGTACGGGCAGGGTTGCCCTCAGAACTGGGCAAAGGCCCTTGTCCTGGGCCTGTGCTTTACAAGGCACCACTCTGACTTCCACCCGTAGGGTGAGTTGGCTGTGGGGCTCACCCTGAGCCCGAAAATCTCCTTTTCCTGGGCTTGCATGGGCTCGTTCCCCAGGTCCACCCTCCAGACTTGCACCTCTGGACCGAGGGAGGGCCAGGGGGCAGCTGTTTGGGGCATGTGGATGGAGACTGAGTGCCATGTGTCAGGGGAGAGAAGGGGAAGGGAACAGGGCACAGGGGAGGACAGGCAACTCTCTCTGCGCTGCCTCTTCCCAACAGAGAACCCCCAAAAGTCTGAGATTTCTAAACTTGAACTTGGCCTCCCAGGTCAAGGCAGGAGGGTCAAACATATTGAATTTAACGGATCATTAGCTTGATTTGTAACTTTAGAATATGTAGACATATGGTGTTTGTGCTTCCCTTCGCACTCTTGTCTGGACCCCAGCAATGTTTGTGGTGGGCAGTCAGAGTATGTGTGTGGGGAGACGGGAGGGAGCCGAGGGCCTGTCGGTCAGCCTTTGACGGAAAGTTCTGCCGCAGGGATGAATGCCGGGCGCCCCACCGGCATCGCTCTTTTGCAAATGGGACCAGGAGGCTCGTGCCCAGGAAAAAGCAAGCCTTTTCCTTGCACAGAGCTTTACTCCAAGTGAACCTGTCCAGGCAAAACCCAAATCAGAATGGGTGCCGAGTCTCTATTCCGTGCGCTTCCGTGCACACTCCAGAGAGTGTGCAAGAGACCGAAACCGATGTCGAACTGTCCTTGCCTTCCACTTCTTCCTCAGGGACGCACAGTCTGGGATGTGTATCCCCTCGAGGTGGGTCGGTGGCCCTCGGTGACCTGCCTCCCACGGGAGGAGCCTGATGCCACCGTTCCCTTTGGGGCAAAGTTTGAGCCCAGAGGGGCAGGGCTGGGCAGGCAGCAGGAAGAAGAGCTCCCAGCCTCCCCAGGCGCACAGGGATTCAAACTTACCATCATCCAACGTCCGCTCCAGGATGGGAGGGTGGCTGGGGCTGCCGTCCCCGATGCGTGTGAAGGCCAGCACCTGGACCTCGTAGAGCACGTATTTGCCCAAGCCCGTGAGCTGGGCGCTGCGTGACGAGTTCCCTTCCACCAGCCAGAACCGGGGCTGGGAATCCGAGTCCTTCTCCTTATATATCACCTGCCAGAGCACAGCACAGGGAGTGAGGGCCTGGGGTCTGGGTCTCGCCTGCCAGCACCTTCCCCAAGTCTCATCCCTGGAGCGAGGTGGCAGGAATAGAGCTGATGGACCCTGGGCTCCTTAGAGTGGCTCCTCGCAGAGACCTTTACTCAAAGTGAACCTGAGGGGCACGGGATGTGGTGAAGCTTGGGTTCTGGGAGAGCAGGGGACACAAAGATGCACTGGGCCGGGGAGCTGGAAGGTTTCTTAGAGAGCATTCAGCTAGGAAAACAGGCTCAGTGAGGGGGCACGACTTGCACAAAGTCACATAGCCAGTAGTGACGGAGCCAGGACATCAAGCCACGTCTCCGAACCTGTGGGCCAGGCTGAACCCTGTGGCTAGGCACAGCTTTGGGAGCAGTTCTAGAAGATGATGGGTACTGGGCCCATGGGCTGAGCGAGGCTGGGGCAGCCAGCGGGGCCTCCTGGGGGCTGCAGGGATGGGTGGGTGGGGGTTTCCCAAGGACCTGGGCCTCCCTGGAAGCCTCCAGCCCTGAGGCAGGATTCCTTGGTTGCCATCCTGTCCAGACCACAGATGACAGGATCTCCTGGGTGTCCACTCCCGAAGGTGGAGACGTGGGCCCCAGGGGTCACGAGGACAGGGCACCTCGGATGGGGACGCAGGCGACCCTGGAGCCAGGACTCACCTTGTAGCCCAGCACGAGCCCATTGCGGTCAGCCTCAGGGATCTCGCTCCAGCGCACCAGCATGCTGCTGGAGGTGGTGGCCAGCGCAGACACGTTGGTGGGGCCAGAGGACGGGACTGAGGGAGAGAGGGAGCGGAGAGAAGGAGCTCAGGACCCAGTCGGCCCTACAGGGGAAGGAGGTGTGACACCTGGTCCCCAAGTAGCAAATTATCCTGCAGTGATTCCTGGTGGCTCTGGAACATTGCAGATGCTGCTTCTGGTTTCTGAGTAGCCTCCCTGCTATCCTCTGCTTGGGCCAATGCGAGGATGAGGCCCCATTTCCTGTCTGCGCAGCAGTGAGAGGTGGGGAGGGGCTGGGATGGGGAGGGACATCCCTTCAAAGAGGCCAGGAAGGGGCGCCTGGGTGGCACAGCGTTTGAGCGTCTGCCTTTGGCTCAGGGCGTGATCCCGGCGTTGTGGGATCGAGCCCCACATCAGGCTCCTTCACTAGGAGCCTGCTTCTTCCTCTCCCACTCCCCCCTGCTTGTGTTCCCTCTCTCTCTGGCTGTCTCTATCTCTGTCGAATGGATAAATAAAATCTTAAAAAAAAAAAAAAGAATTAAAAAAAAAAACAACAAAAAAAAACAAAGAGGCCAGGAAAAAGCCTCAGAGTGGCGAACCACATGTGGATGCATGAGGGCTGCCTGAAGGCTGGGGGCTCATATTCTGTGGGTGACGCCTTGCCAGGGGCCCATAAGCTGCTGATTCTGCTTCTGGAATGTTCTGAGAACTGAACCGACCTACCCATCTCCGGTACTTTCAGGCACTACTGGGTGCCAGGGTTAAAGGCGAGGGCACTGACACATGGGCAGTTTGCAGGGAAAAACTGCCTGGCTAATCTGAAGAGGTGGGGATGCCCCAGCCCCCCAATTTTGGGAGCAGAGGGAAGATGCTGGGGGACATGGCAACAAGGTCGGGCACTCTGCTGGGATGTTGAGCACAAACAGGAACGTAAGCCTGGGCCTATTCTGAACAACAGCTCCAGCCTTTGTGCCCTTGGAACGCCATGAGGGCAGAGAGACAGAGGTGGGGGGATCCCCACCACAGGCTGTGGGGATTTGGGGGGCTGGCACAAAGGCCGCAGTACCTGACTCCCGGGTCCTGCCCATCACTGTCTGGCTCCAGGGCCCGCTCCCGATGGCATTGAAGGCCTGGACCTGGACGCGGTACTCTGTCCACTCCTCAAGGTCTTCGATGGTGTACTCACGCTCCACGCGGTCCTGGACCACGTGGCTCAGCGTCTTGCCATGGCCGTCTGCCCGGCTGTATTTGATCTTGTAGCCCACTGACTCGGGGTTTCCGTTGTATTCCATCTCTGGGAGAGGCTGCAGGAAGGTGGGGTCCAGAGCGGCCGTGAGGACAGGCCCGCCCCGTGTGGGGGACTATCTGGCTTGTGCAGCCTCTTCCAGGGAGCCCTACAGGATTATCACCTCCACCGTCCACCCTGTCCGTGCCCATGTGAGGTGCTCTCACCGGGTGGGGCTCAGAATTTGTGACTCTGTGTTTCTGGCGGCTCCCCTGTCTCCCTGCCTGCTTGTGCCAAGCTCCGAGGAGAGGCAACACCCATTCTTTGCTGTGCACATGGCAAACTCACTACCCGGCTAGGGCAGTCAGACTGGAGAGGTGACCCACAAAGCCCATCTGTCCAACAGGCTGGTGAGCACAGCACCTCTGGCCTTGGCTGTCTCTACCACTTAACTCCCTCGCTTGGGCTGCCAACACACACTTACTTAATTGCCTCTAACATGCCTGCTCTCAGCTCATAGCCGCCCTTGGAGAAGCAAGCGTGGGGTCACAGCATCTCGAGCCTGGAGGAAGCACCAGTCACTGGCAGCCATCCTTCCAGCAGGAGGCCTGAATCTCTCCTGCTCCATTTCAGCCTCCTCCTTCTGGGGAGTTTCAGCCACAAGAAAAGACAGATCCCTTTCCTAGGTTGCTGGGGCTGTGGCTGCTGGCTCAAGGTCGTTTGGATGAACCTGGGCAGTGTTGGTAAGCAGTGGGGGTGTGTGCGTGTTGGGGGGACCTGTGATCTGGAGCAGGTGTGAGCTGCGGACTCAGCCTTCAGACTCTCTCTGAAGGAGGCAGAGCTGGCGCTGGGGCGCTCTGAGCCCTCACCTCCCTGCCGTTCTGTGTCCCCGGGGGCTCCAAAGAGCCCACGGTCCACAGGCTCCCCACATTCTGACCCACTTCCTCCCGTTCCTCGGCCTCTGTCTCACTCCCCGCGTAATCACTGCCTCCTGCCAGCCCTGCTCCCACAGACACTTAGTGAAGCCGACCAGAGACCATTAAGACAGCAATCGATGGGCCTAGAGCTCACGCTTCCTTACCTGCTAGGGAAAGGTAACGGGCCGTGCACCATTAAGCGAGACTGGAAGTGCCTGGGGCCCTGAGCAGTGTGCCAATTGCCTTTTTATTCCTGCTCCAGCCCCCTGGGCATCCGTCAGTCTCCAGTCTTTTAGTGTTTGGAAACTGTAAAGTGAGCTGCAGGAGGAGGGCAGGGAGCCGGCCCGGAGGGGGCCAGAGCCTAGGAGGGAAGGGGCCGAGCGAGCAGTAATGGGGGCGCTGCCCATGGTGTGGGGGCCACCGAGCTGACGGAGGGACAGTTCTGCCCGGCGCTGCCCCCTGGAAGGAGACTTATAATCGTGAGCTACAGTTTGTCCGGGGCTGACGGTGCCATGAGCTCCTTCTACCAGTCGTCCACCTAAGCGAAAGGGAGTAAGGGCTTTCCAGTCAATCCCACGGTGTGGTGTTCTGCAAATGGTGTTTTGCACCAAGTGGTAGGAGATCTCATGTGGAAACAAAACCGAGTCGTGCATGGCCAGACTGGCCAGTGAAGGGGGGGTCAGGCAGGCTCTTCCCAGCACTCTCTAAGGAGAGGAGCCAGGCTGCGGGGTGCTGTCCCCCACATTCGTTTGTCTCTGAATTCCCATATGCTCCTGGCACCTCTTGGATGGCTGCTGTGTGGGGCACCAGTCGGGAAAACACTGTCCTGGGGGGAACGGCACCAGGGAGACATGTTCGTTCCTGATCCCCAGAAGATGGGGTGGCAGTGTGCTCAGTGGGTAGGGCTGTGGATTTCAGGGGGGCCAGACTCCCCGGGTTGAGAAACCGAGCTCTGCTGTTAACTAGAGGATATGGGAGGATGTTGGCAGCGGCAGGTGGGTGGGACTTGGGCCAGTGATTTGACCACTCTCTGCCTCAGTTTCCCCAGCTGTAAAGTAGGGGCCCACGATCACTCTGCTGTCACAAGCCTGTGGAGAGGGTTCCAGGTCTGACTTTGAATAAAGTGCTCAGAACTGTGCCTGGCAGGAGAAAGCCCTCAGGATGTTCATATAATTACCTGGTGCAGGGTCACCTGGGGTAATGGCCCTCGACACGCAGCTGTGACCTGTGGGGGTGGTCTCCCACACCTGCCCTGCAACCTCAAAAACAACCCCTCACTCATGGACTTGGTGCAGGGGACAACTTACATCTGAACCCCAGGCCCACCACTTGGGAGCTGTGTGGCCATGGGCGAGTTCCTAGCCTCTCTGATCCTCAGTTGCCTTAGCTGTAAATTGGGGTCGCAATGTGCCCTTTGCAGGATGACCGGGAGGATTAAATGGAAGAAAACACATAAAACGCTTGGCACCTGGCAATGCTCACTCAACAGCATTTTCTAGTACCTTCTCACAAAAGGCATTTGTTCACTCGCTGAGACTCTCAGGCACCTTAAAGGTGCTAGGTGTAAAGAAAAGAGAAGGGAGCTGTGGGTATTCTGGTTAACCCCTCCTTTTGATGTGGCCCCTCGGAGGCAATGACCATAACTGGGTGAAAAGGACCAAGGAGCCATCCCACCCCCATTGCCCTCATGGGAGTCTCACCACCCAGCGGAGCCACAGGCTGGTCTCACTGGCCGTGCGCAGGGTCACGTTGGCTGGGGCCATGTCAGGGGGTGCCTGGAGGGTCTGGATCTTTCTAGAAGGCTGGCTGGGTGGGCTGGTGCCCACGATGTTCACCTGGCGCATTCGGAAGCTGGGGTGGGGGAAGGGAGTGAGCAAGGTGATGAGGGCAGGACCCCAGAGCCAAAGCCCGTCCAGGTCTGGGCAGCCCCCGCATCCTGCCGTTACCTGTAGTAGGTGAAGGGGTTGAGTTCGGGCACCTCCATGGAGCGGGCGTCGGGTTCGTTGGTGAGCTGGTGAACCAGCAGCCACTCCTCCCCCTCTCCAACCACGCCTACCTGGAAAAAGGAGACACTCTAAGACCTGCTCAGCTTGTGGGGCTCAGATGTTCTGTGCCCCAGGTTCTCGCAGATGAAGCGCTTCCCATGGAAAGCCTTGATTCCACCCCAGGGCTCACCTGGAGGGCCCCAAATGGGGTCACCACCTTTGCAGGCCCTGAAACATGACTTCAAGCATGACCCCGAGCCATCTTGCATCAGAATCTGGTGGAATGCTTGCTAGAAACCCACCCCAGGGCCCTGCCCTAGACCTAGCCCATCAGAATCCCTGGGGGGTGGTACCTGGGAATCTCGGTGTTTACAGAGCTTCCCAGGGGATTCTGAACATGCTGGCATGCTTCTCAAACCCTAGCGACATCAGAATCTGAATTTCTGGGGGGCGCAGCCCAGGTGTTGGAACTTATGGACGCTCCCTGCGTGCAGCCAAAGTGGAGACTCGCCACTTATGGGGCTGTGGGCAGCGCCTGTGTATTTCTGCAGGCTGGCCAATCCCCACCCACCCCACGGGAACTGGTGTGTGCGCGTGCGTGTGCACGTGTGCATGCATGTGTGTATATGTGTGTGCATGTCTGTGACCCATGTTCGTGTGTGCACAGTGCCCAGGTGACGTGGAGGCAGAACCGGCAATGGTGGGCATTTTCGGTGTATTTGGCCACCTGACAGCTGCATGTGAAACCCCCACAGGCGTGAACACATGTATGGCATGCTCTCAAGCGGACGGGCATGCCCACGGCTGGCAGCAGGGCTTACCTGGGCCTCCACCAGCCAGCGAGAGATGGAGGTTTTCCCATCATAGCCTGGCCTGAACTGCAAGGTCACGGAGCGGGGGCCGATGTTGGAAATGCCCAGGTTGGTGGGGGCCCCTGGGAGTTCTGGAAAACAGGGTGGGAAAGGAGGTGCACTGAGAAGGTCCTTCCACGTGGACTAGGCCTCTGGGTGGGGGGCTCTGTGTCACCCTTTCTCTAGAGGCCCGGTAGGAGGAGCTGGGCCGAGGCTCCTCCTGCATCCGTGGCTCTTTGTGTCCAGACCAGGGGCCAGAGGCAGGGTTGGGGACTAGGAGGGCCTCCCAGGGCCACAGGGAGGCTGATCGGGTGGGGGAATAGGAGCTGGGCATGCAAGGGCTTCCCGAAAGAATCTTCCTCTCCATCTATACACACAGCCCCTTTCAGCCCTCCCAAACCCAATCATGGCTGAAGAAGATCAGAAGGAGGGCTGCGTGGAGGAGGCAGCCCCTAATTTCTGACCAGGAACCCTGGGATTCAGGATGAACAGAAAGAGGATAGATTCTGGAAGTTGGACTGTCTTGAGCTGGAATCTAACCCCACTGCTTCCATACTGTGTGTCTTTGGGCAAGTCACCTAACCTTTCTGTGCCACAGTGGTCTCGTTGGTCAAATGGCGACCTCAGGGATGTTGTGAGGACTAAATGAACCGATGTCGATAGACGTGTGTGGGTGTTATTATCAGCTGCGGATGACTGAGTCAGCTCGGGTGTCACAACCATCTCGGGAGCGGGGTGGGGGGCCAGGTTGAGGGATTCTGGCTGGGTCCCCTAAGCACAGACTACAGTCCCAGCCAGGACCATGTGGTGATCTAGTCCACCTCCCATAGATACAGATGGGGAAACTGAGGCACAGAGGGGACACTGGACTTGCTCGAGGTCGCAGAGCTTGGCAGAAGCAGGGCTGAGGTAGATCTCTGCTTGCTCTTTATACCATACCAGCTTGAAGATGATTCCCACCTTATTGTATCCCTTTCCCAACCAACACTTCCACTGGCTGGGGTCCCATTTGGACTTTCTGGGCGACAGTGAGAATTCTTCCCCTGAATCAGAGATACCATTGCTCGATGCAGAACCTGGTGTGGGATAGGGGTGGATGAGAAGGGGGGGGTCCTCTGGGGGACGAGGCTTTTCTGAGAGCCCTGGCAGGGAGCAGCACTGAGTTCACCGAGCCTCCACCCAGAGACCTGGGATCATGAGATGTAAGCCTGCTCTGGGAGAAGCTCCAGGGACCACAGGCCCAAGGCAGGGAGAGCTCTGGGGGAAGCAAGCCAGTATTCCTGAGAAAAAGGGCACCTTCTTGGTCAGGAGGACCACGAGAGGCCAGGAGTCCTGTCCTGCGAGTGGGCACGCACCTGGAGGCACCCCGGAAGAGATGGTTGACGCGGACACCTGGCCCTGGCCCTTGGCGGTCATGGCGGCCACCTCGATGGTGTAGGTGGTGAGGGCGGTGAGGCCCGTGACGCGGTACTCCAGGGTCACGTTGGGAAGGTAGTGGGTCACGCGGGTGTTGGTTCGGTTATATTCCTCCCAGGAGATCCGGTACCCTGGGGAGAGCCCCCAGAGGTGGTGTGAGCTTGGCTGTGACCCAGCACTGGCTTTGGCCCTTCTGCTCTGCTTCTCCCTTCTTCACTAGTCTGGGTCGGGAGCAATGGGGCCGAGGGAGCTGGGAACTCGTGCCTGGGGCCCCACCTGTAACTCGGGTGGGATGCCCCGGTTGGGTGGAGACTGTAGGAGGGAGCGAGTCATTATGGCGGCTGCTTGAGGCCTACGGCGGAGCACCTGGGACGTGCTACAGCACAGAGGGGCTGAGACCCTCCTCGGAGAACTTCCTAAGAACGAGCGGTCTGCTGGGAGGTTCTGGATGGACATCAGTCCACAGGATGGACTGGACAAACCTGCTTCGCCCCCTGGCTCAGAAACACCCACCTGGAACCCTTACCTGTGAGGATGCCATTCTTCTCTCCTGGCTCTTGCCAGCTGACCTTCAGCGAGGTGTCCAGGATTTCACTGAAGCTCAGGTGTCCCACAGGACCAGGCACTGTACCCCAAAAGGGCCCCCGCCCCACCCGACGCACATTAGAGCCAGAGAGAGACCACTGTCTGCAAGACAGCCCACGGAGCTCCAGGGGCACCCCGGGATGGGAGACAAGGCGGGGATCGCCCCAGAGCTGGAGCGCTCAGCCTGGCCCTTGAGTGGGTGGGTGGTGAGGGGCGCAGGGACGGCAGGGTTTGGGTGGTGCCTACCATCCTCATGGGTGCGCACCAGCTGGGGGGTGCTTCGAGGCCCGTCCCCGGGAGTGGTAAAGCACAGCACGGAGGTGAAGTACTCAGTGAACTTCTTTAGGCCGGACACGAAGCCCACGTGGATGCTGTCTTGAAAGTTGGGCCGGGCAGTCACCATGGTAACCTCCTCTTCCTGCTCCGGCTCCCAGGCAATCAGCTGGGGAGAGGCCAGCAATTCAGGCAGGGCCGCAAGAATGTTCCAGAAGAGTCCGAGCGCTCTCCCACAGGCTGGGCCAACCGACAGAGAGAGTCTAGGAGCCCAGCTCCCTAGGGTCCCTCCTCCCAGGGAAGGGATGACTGTGAGGACGCCCCCAAGCCACGCGCATCCGTCCTTCTGGGCGTTCCCTTTGGTGTGCTGGTCATCTACCCAGCAACTTACTCAGAGCGAGGCACTGGGCTGAGGGCTCTCCATGAGGGGTCTCTCGCCAGGGAGGTTTTTACCAAGATCGGCTGCATAATTTGCAGATTCAGTGCAAAATGAAAATGGAGGGTCCCCTTGTTCAAAAATGTTTTAAGAAATTCAAGGTGACGGCAGCCGAGCATTGAACAGAACAGGGTGGTGGTGGTGGGGGGTCCACTCTGAGTGTGGAGCCCGCCCTGTGGGTGACAGATGAGGGCACAGGCTCAGAGAGGCTCAGCGACTCCCACTATACCACACAGCTAGCCAGGAGCTGAGGGGTTCTGACTCCAGCACTGGGGCTCCTATAACTTTCTCCGTCTGGGCTGGGCAGGGTCTCCCTCGGAGTTTCCACATAGAGCTGCCACTTCCGCTAGTCCTTTCAACTTGTTCCAAGCTGGGATTTCAGTCTGAGACCCGACCTGGAGGCGGGGTGTCGGCGAGAAAAGCCCTGTCTGGAAACGCAGCATGGCTTTTCCCCGTCTGACTTCCGCTCCGCACGCCCCACCTGTAACACACACGCTTCCCGCCTCCCCTTCTCTTCTTGCCTCTTGAACTGTCACCTCACACTCCCGCTTTCTGGGCCCTTCATCTGTCTCCAACAATGACAGCTGGTCTCAGAGAGTTCCTCGTTCATTTGAAGTTGATTAACTAGCAATTAATGGTGAAAAGCAACACTTGATGAGTTCTAATAAGCACGGGTATTTATAGATACAAAACAATACCGCACTGATGTCTCCTGATTAACTCGCCCCTATAACAATGCTTCATCTTCTCCTTTTCGGGGCTGCATGTTTATAAAGGATGTTTGGAAATTTAATTGGTATTGTGAAAAGATAGCCTATAGCAAGTTAATTAGACACTAATTAGACCCTAAAAATACTAATCAGAAATACTAAGTGGCATTTAATAAGTATGTTAAATATCCTCCTTATTTTGGTTATCTTGTTTCAGAGCAATTCAACTGCCGAACTTCTTTGGAGTAGATTAAGAAACAAGTTTAATGTTTTAATTTAATTTAATTAATGTAAATTTGAATTAATTACGCCAATAGAATTAATTGTGTGGTGTGTTCCCCAGCATGTGCAAAATCTGGGTAAATATTATTTTATTGGGTTAGGCCAATTATAATCACTACCGTTATTGCAGGAATAAAGGACAAAGAATATCTTTACAGGTGCCTTAAAACAACATCACCGGGAATTGGCTTCAAAAAATGACCCAGAAGGGCACAGGGTGTCAGCCGTGTGGTTTTCTGAATAACGACTTCATCATTTTCGGGCTCCAGGCCCGAAGCCCAAGAGAGCAGCAGGACTGAGGCGGCTTCAAAATATTTACTCAGTGCTGTGAGCCACTTGTCATCCTCCAGCTGGGTCTGAAGAGGAGGCGTAGGGTTAAGAGGCCTCTCCCTCAGGCCAGGAAGACTACAGACTTGCCTTCCGCACCTTCTGTTCCCGGAAAGGAAGTGGGCTCGGGCAGCCCTGGGGTACATTCTGTGCTCGAGTGAACACACCGCAGGGCTACCGTCTGATGAGCTCATACTCTGCACCGGGCACTGGGATATGCCCGTCGCCGAGTAGTCCCGTTGCACCAACACAGTGAGGACTGGACGGGCATCGCTGCCCTGTGCAGTTGCCGGAAGGGAACTGAGGACTATAAAGGCTGAGGCCGGGTTGGTGCACATGGGCCTGCCGGGGGATGGCTTCAGATCTGTGAACCCCTGCCCCCCCACCTCCCGCCTCCCGAAGACCCTGCATGAAGGTGTCTGCCTCCCGAGGTACGCACAGCTGCGGGGTGAACACCAGGGTTTCTTTCTGCTGTCTGCGTGCCTGCCCTTGTCAGCCAGGCTCAGCACTGATTTACTCTATCAGGCCCTTAGTCTCAGAGCCTAAGCAGACTGGGCCATTCTGAGCATGGCTGGGGGGTGTGGGTAGCAGCACCAGATCTAGGCTCCTGGGCCAGGCAACTTGCCTTGGAAAGCAGAGGGGAGGAAGAAGAACAGAACCCAGCTCTGCTACTTACTGTGTGACCCTGGGAAAGTCACTCAGCCTCTCTGAGCCTCAGGCTATTATAGGGAACAGTGAGAGCTGCCTTGCTGGCTGCCAGGAGGAGGGGTGAAGTGATATGCCTTTTGTTTCTGGTGGAGGCCATGTGTTATGGGGATGAGAAGATCAGGGGGACGGGTACATATGGCCTGCTAGCTGCTGGAGTTAACAAAAAAAGTAGAGGAAATTCTCTCTTTCCTTCTTCTTTTGTCTTTCCCTCTCTCACTGCCTATCTCTTTGCATGTGCATGGATTCACATAGAACATTCTGGAAGGATATGCAGGACATTAACAACAGTGGTTACTAGGAGTGGGGAGAGTTTCAGGGTTGCCTGGGTGGGACAGAACCACGCAAATGAGGACCTGGAGTGGGATGGAGGATTTCTGCTACATGTTTATCTTTTTACTTTTGTTGGTTTTTTAACCATGTAACTACGTTTCCTGTTTCAAAAATTAAATTAAAAAAATTAAAAAAATAATGGAAGGATTTGGCAGTAGTAGAAAAATTATATATACATTTATCCGTTGATCCAGCAATCTCCTTTCTATGAATCTATTCCAAAGTAAAATGTGAAAAATATGGAAAGATATATGCACGAAGCTATTCACTGCAGAAATGTTTATTATAGTAAAAGGCTGGAAACAACCCAAATGTCATTGCTGGGGAGCTGACTGACCAAACTATGGGAAAGCCACAATAATTATGGGAGTCCACTACAGATGTCAAAAGGGAACCAGGAATCTCTATGTTCCTATGGAGTGATCCCCAGGATATAACACAAGTAAAGCAAGATGGAGAAAGTGTATAGAGCAGGCTGTCATTTATCGAAGGAGGGGAGGGCACACATTTATATATGTTTGCATTTGCTTCTATTAAAGAAATGAAAGGAAAAACCAAACTAAACAGAAAGAAATCAAACCTACAGGGCAGGGAAAGGACCAGAATTCAGGCTGATTTTTCTGTGAATTTACTTTGTATTTTTAACTTTGGAACCATGTAAATACGTTCCATAATTATAGAACAAAATTAAATTAAAAAATCAATCCCTAAAAATCGAAACCAAAATGAAACAAATGAACCTTACGGTGTATTGAGCTGTGGCAAGCTTACCACGGAAAGATACTATTTCAAGAGACCTTGTAGCCCAGCCAGGGGAAGTACATCCTTAGCGGGATACACCCCAGGAAAGGAAAGTGCCGTAAATAATCTGACACGATCTTCGGTCATCACCATGGTGGGATGACTGTTCTGAGACTGTTGTGGGTGTTTTGGGGATAAAGTAGGCAGGTAATTACGTTGGTGTTGTAGGAACTGAATTTTCAGTATGGCGAAAAGAGAGACAAAAGACCAGTAAGATGATTAAAGAGTTTATAGCCCTGAAATTGAGTTGGAAGTAACCGTATGTGTGTTATCTGAAAAGAAGAAGGAGGAGGAGAAGGAGAAGCATTTCCGAGCTGTTCATTAACAGAGCCTAGAAATGGCCGCCTCCTAGCGTAAGGAGCACCTCCAGTGCCTAGATTGTGGTATCTATCATTCCCGACTGGACGTAACAAGATTCCCTGAAGACACGGCTGATGCCAGGGACAGCTTGGACCACCCTTTCAGAATGCAAGGAAGCTCTCGGCCTCCCGGGGCCCTGTCAAAAGGACTCAGCAACCAAAGAGGCCAACAACAATGGGTCAATCTGGCATCAACACAAATAATAACAGCCGTGGGTTGAAACATACCAGATGTGTTAAAAATCCTTGAATACACAATAATATACCAAGAATAAAACAAAAATACGCCCCCCTCTCCCCCATCCAAACTCATCTGTCACTTTAAAAGATAATAAGGGACAATATTCATTACTCCGAGAATTGGTAAGTGATGGAAAAGGACTGAGCTTTGACCAGGCTTTTCCTAGACGAACTGGAACCTTCTAGGAACCAAAGAGTTGGTAAGGGGGAAATTCTTTTTATTGGAAAATGTTTCAGCTAATATATCAAAGAGAAATTATAATATTTGACTGTCCCCATTTTGCAACCCTATTGAAATAACAGATCACACAGGGTGGTCAATGGTCACCACACGATAGTAAGAGAGCCAGCCAGACTTTATGCCTTCTGATTTCAGTGCACAGCACCATCTAGGAAATGATATTGGGGAAAAAACACAAAAGCATCAAACCTGAATCTGATCAAGCCCCTTGTTCTAAGTTCTAATTTACTGAGAATATAGCGTTCAGAGGCATGTGTTAAATGACCCCACAGAGAGGCAATCAGCAAAATCCAGGCTGTGGAAAGTTCTACAGGGCCAATGATTAAGTTTCTTGACTAAATAAATCACAAGAAAAAAGAGAGAGAGAAAGGAGAGAGAGAATCTATAGATCAGCTGAGACCTAAAAAATACCCAACGCATTGCAGGTGTGCGGACCTCATTTGGATCCTTTAGCAAATAAAGCAACGAGTCAAAGAAATGTGAGTGCTGACTGCATATCCGATGACATCAAGGGGACTGTTGATATTTTTAGGCACGATGATGACAGTGCAG
This sequence comes from Ailuropoda melanoleuca, assembly GCF_002007445.2. NCBI lineage: Eukaryota > Metazoa > Chordata > Mammalia > Carnivora > Ursidae > Ailuropoda > Ailuropoda melanoleuca. Next base: position 38,229,255 of record NC_048230.1, read on the forward strand.
GGACTGTGGTTGCACTTGAAACAGAGGCTTTATAATACTTCTTGGCAGAAGTGTTTATGGATGAAATGATATGATGGCCTGGGATTTGCTTAACAATATTCCAGGGCAAAGGCAGAGGGTTGGGGAAGAGACCGAACACATTTGGCCACGAGCCGGTGATTGCTGAAGCTGGGATACATTAGGGTCTTCTAAAGTGATTATTGTGTCCCCTCTACTTTGGTGGATGCTTGAAAATTTTTAACAATTCAAAGGGGTTGGGGAGTCCATTCTCATTGGAGGGAACGCAAAGGCCACACGTTGCTGTTTTCTGTGACGCTGAAGGCCAAAGAAGCAAGAAACAAAATCCCTGCTTGAATCCATTTGTACTTAGGAAAAAAAAAAAAATCAAGGCATAGTTATTATTTTACAGTTAAATTATAGGACACAATTTTTCTTTTCTTTTTTTTTTTTTTAACTTTATCTACCTATTTATTTAGAGAGAGAAAGAGTGCATGAGCAGGGGGAGGGACAGAGGAGAGGAAGAGAGAGAATCCTTTAAGCAGAATCCCTGCTGATCCCATGACCCTGAGATCATGACCTGAGCTGAAATCAAGAGTTGGCTGCTTAACCGACAGAGCCACCCAGGTGCCCCTGACGCATTTTCTTTTTAATGCAAGAACAGGTGTAGACTCTGAAGTTTGAATCTGAGCTTTGCAGTTACTCTGACTTTGAACAAGTTACTTGCCTCCCATGCCTCAGTTTCCTCCTCTGTAAAATAGGATGAGAGTAAAAGACTTCCTTCTTCTGAGAGAAGAATGTGAGTCTAGCCTCAGCACCCTGCCAGGCTTGCAGAGAGCGCCCTGCCAAGTGTGAAAGTGCCCTCCTGCGCTCAAAATATCTGGGCAGTTCATTGCCGCGGATTTTTCTAAGGGACCAGCCCCTGGTGCTGGGCACCAGGCAGACCTGGAAATCAGGCGGGCTTCTGCAGCCTCCCCCTGCTCCGTCTGGGTCGTTGCCCTGATGGTTCTAGCCATTTGGCCCGCCAGAAGCTGTCTGCCTTAGACATTTGCAGCCCAGCCCCATCCTCCCCACCCCCAATTTGTGAAAGAAAACTTAGAATTGGCAGCAAGAAGCTAATTGTTCCCAGCTCAGCTCCTCAGCTCCTCCTTCCCTCCCCTGCCTCCCCCCAGAGTCCCAATTAGGAGGCTTTTCTGGCCAGCCAGCCAGCCAGCCAGCCAGCGTTCAGCTGCAGCCCCCTGCCCCAGGACAGCCCTGCTTGGCCCTGGCGCCCTGCCTTCTTGGGAGCAAGAGGGCTGTGGCAGGGCCGTACCCGGCTCTAGACCATCCCTCCTTTATTTGCAACACCAGCAGAAAATTCTCTTGGTGATTTAATCTCAGTCCCTTTCTGCCCAAGCCACCCCCTTCTCGCAGGAATAACGGTTAAGGCTGCGAGTCCTAGAAATCATCTTGGTTGTGTCCCGCATGTGCACACATAGAACAGAGCAAGTGCAGGAGCCTTCTGGAAGTGTCGGCAGTCATCACCAGATCACCAGATCCCTGGGCTCAAAGCCAAAGCCTGTGCTTTTTCTTCACGGCCCGCTTCCCAGTGGCACACCCCCCAAATGCACTGCCTCCTCTCCCACATCTGGAGGGGGCCAACCGCATCCTCCCACCTGCCCCAAGCTGCACACCCCGCGCGTGCTGTACAATCTGTCTTCTGTTCTCTTAGGGTAGGGAGCAGAGACCCAGGCGTGGGAGCAAGGTCTGGGATCTCGGAGGGGATGGCTGAGAAGCCCTAACTTGTAGCACCTTTACAATGACAACAGATTTACCACTGCCGCCCCCCACCCCCCATTACCAATACCAGCAGTACTGAATGACACCTACGACCATTACTGCTATGATAGTTGTCATGGGCTGACCTGTGTCCCCCCCAAATTCATGCGTTGAAGTCCTAACCCCCAGGGCCTCAGGATGTGACTGTATTTGGAGAGAGGGTCTTTAAAGAGGCAGTGAAGTTAAAATGAGGTCAGTAAGGTGGGCCGTAGTCCAGCGTGACTGGTGTCCTTACAAGAAGAGGAGATCGGGATGCACAAAGAGGAGGGACCACGTGTGGGCACAGGGAGAAGGGGGCACTTGCATGCCAAGGACGGAGGCCTCAGAGGGGACCAGCCCTGCCCAAACCTGGATCTCAGACTTCCAGCCTCCAGAAGTGGGAGGAAAGAGATTCTTGTTGCCGCCCAGACCGTGGCCCCTGGTTGGGGCTGCCTGATCGGATGAACACATCTCTACTGTCACTACGATCACTCGCACTCACGTATGTGTCACTGTGGTCCACGAATTACGAATGTTATCTCATTTGATCCACACGCAACCCTAAGGAGTAGGTGTTATTACCATCCTCGCTCACAAATGAGGGAATGGGAGTTTATTTGGTTTCCCGGCAGCTAAAACGGTGCATATAGGAGCGCCCAATAAACATTTATCGAAGGAGCGAGGCTCAGACAGATTGTAGGACGTGTCCAGGGAGCCAGCGAGAGGCAGAGCCAGAGCAGGATTCTAGCCCACATCTGTCAGGGTCCCAGTCCCGTGCCCTTAACTACACTCTCTGTGGGGTCAAGCACAGCCCAACGCCACGTGTGCTCTAACAGAGCCACAGCTTAGCAGGAAGAAGTGGATTCTGGATTTTTCTGAGGCCACGGCTGTGCCCAGGTGTTCCTGAGCCCAAAACAAATCTGATTTTGCTTATGACCCAGTCTCCCCAAGAAAGTTCCTCTGCACCTTGTCACAGGCTGGGTGGTGTCCAGACCCCCCCTCCCCCAGCCTGGAAGGGGCCAGAAAGAGAGCCTCCACACCCTTCACCTTGATCACGTGTCCTCTGCTTGGCTTGAACCAATGATTTCAGAAGCACAGGGGGTCCCTCACCTGCTCCCTATTCCTCGGCTTACAGCCTCCCTCACAGAATCCCCAGCCTTCCTCTTGGCACAGGGAGAGGCCTCACGTACCTTGTAGCCCTGGTTGATGCCATTGATGAACTGGGGGCTGGGGGCATTCCAGGTGAAGCGGATGGTTGTGGAGTTGGTGGCTTCTGCGTGCACGTTGCCAGGAGGGACGGTGGGGACTGGAGGAGAGCAGAGGGATGGGGTGGAGGGTGGTGCAGGGGGGAGAATCAGTCTTGCTCAGTTAAGTAGAGAAAACACAGGGATGAGGTCTGCAGACCCTGCTTTGCCCCACACCCTCCCCCCTTCGCTTTGTGGACTCGAGGCCCCCTCTTTCTCTCCATTAGTTTGGGTTTAATAACACTTGCCTGACCCATCTCACAGGGTACCAATAAACAGAAGTGATGGAGGGGAACGTGCTTGGGGAGGTTGTTACGTACAACCCTCGACGCGAGCCCTTTCACGATCCAGGTAACACGGACTCTGCGGAAGGTCCCTGTACCCCTGAAGCTTCTGCCTTCATCATGCACCCCCACAACTCCTCTGCCCCTCCATACACTCTCGTCCTACGGGGTAGCCAGGCACAGCGGGCAACAGCTCAGGACCCGGGGAAACAGGTGCCGTGGCCGAGGCGGGACTGGACAGGTGCGGGACTGGACAGGTGCGGGACCGGACAGGTGCGGGACCGACAGGCACAGGCCAGGGAGGGAGAGAGAAAAGCACCAGCTCCCCGCGGTCACGATCCCCACCCACCTCCCTGCAGTGTCCACTCGGTGACTTTGCTACTGTAGACACCCAGCCCGGCGCTGTTGTAGGCGGCCACCTCGATCTCGTAGTTGGTCCAGATGATGAGGTCCTCCAGGAGCAGGTTGTTGACGTCAGCGTCCGTGATGTTCTTAAACTGGTACCCAACAGGCAACCCGGCCAGGCAGTACCTGGGGGGAGGAAGGCAGGATGCAGCAGAACGGCACGCCAGAGTCAGCCTGCCAGGTGCGGGCCCAGGAAACCGCGTGTGACGGTGCGAATGTTCCACACCTGTGCCGTCCAATAGGACAGCCACTCGCGCGCACGGCTGCTGAGCACTTGAAATGAGGCTGGTGCAGCTGGGAATGTGTACTTTTATTTATTTTAAATTAAAGAACCACAGGTGACCAACGGCTACCTCCCCGTACAGCACAGGTCTAGAGGACTGTCTGTTCTTTTTGATGGGGTTGGACATTGGAGAGATTAGCTGACCACGGACGCTAAGAGTTTCTGGGCAGATGACGTTGGTCTCACCTTGGAGGGGTCCTTGATGGAGAGCCACGTCCCAGGGTTGGGCTCATGTTCTTTGTCCCTCCAAAGGAGTGGCTCCCTCCTTTGACAGTGACTCGCTTTAGTGGAGAGAAAAACCTTGAGCTACGTACCCTACACGTGGTAATACACAAGTGGGGTCTGTATGGGCAAAACCTAGGGGGATGGACAGCTCATAGGAGAACCACAACGCTTGCATTATTGGAAAATTAGAGGCCCCAGATGATTTTGATGTGTTACAAGACCCCACAGCAGTGGTTCTCAGAGTCTTCCCATACCTCAGAAATACCCAGAAGGCTTGCTGAAACACAGGTTGCTGGGTCCACCCCAGAGTTTCCCATGATCAGGGGTAGGACCTGAGAGTGTGCATTCAAATGGAGGCTGCTGCTGGTCTAGGGACCACCCTTTGAGGACCACTCCCCATTAGGGTTCACCAAAAACCCACAACAAAATTAATGGATCACGAAGCAGTCAAAGTCAACAATAACTCCTTCCGGATCTGGGGCATTCCAGTGCTGGGAGAGCGTACACATCCGGGAAAAGAGACATGCATTTTGCAGCCAGCCAGAATTCCGAATATTGATGGACGCTCAGTAGCTTCAATTTTATGCTAATTTGAATTTACGACACCAAATTAGTAGCACTTAATAACTGAGTTTGAGGTTACCAGTCAAGTACCCTCGGTCAAGTATAGACAAGAAAGTCTATAACTGGGCTTCTTTTTGTAGTAAGGACGAAAGGAGGTCCACTGTTTGACCAGTCCTTGGCCCAGTAGTTGGCTTCAGATGGAGTGCTCCTGGTTTCCTGGGTGGTTGGACCCTCGGATAGTTACCCGTCTCCCTGTGCCCTATCCGTTGAGCCCTGACATGTGGCCGACCTGCCCATCCACACAGCCTTGAGGACATCACACCGTGCCTCCTCTTTCCAGCATTCCCATTAGTTCCCAAGGCTCTGCCTTCTGGAAGTTCCTCTATATGTCTAACCTGAGTCCTTCCTACCAGAGCAAAGTCATTTCTTGTTGCTTGGTCCTTGTGAGATGGAGAAGGACCCACCGTGACTTGGCTGTTTTCTGATCTACTCCCGATGCTCCCCTTAGGTCAGGGCTGCCCTCCTTTCCCGAGGGGAGGGGAGGGGACACCTACCTGATGATGTAGCCCTTGAGAAGACCATTCTGGTGGCTCTCGGGAGGTGGCTGCCACTGGATCATGATGGACTGATTGGTCCGGCCGCTGGCGATGACATTCTGTGGAGGGGCTGTGGGGGGCTCCTCGGGGAGGGAGACCCTGGATATGAAAACATAAGAGTGGGTGGACCTTTCCACTCTTCGTCTTGAGGACAAATACCGGAGTCTGATGGGATACGAGGAGGCTGCTCTGCACAGTTGCTGTGTGCTTTTGGGCAAGTCACTTAACCTCTCTGAACTTGTTCCTTTATCTTTTAAAGGAGTAAAGTAAAGCTCCACTTGCCGCCTTTCTAAGACTGGTTGGGGCTCAAAGGACACCATGTATGGATGAATTCTTTTAACACACTGCGAAGCCCCAGATGTGTATGTCGTCTGTGCAGCTGAGGGACATGCCTCAGTTTCCCGGATGTCAGAGAAGTTGCTATGGGGGCTGATGACATCCTGAGGCCTCAGGTATTTCAGAAGCAGGAGTGTTAATAGTCACTTCCCAGTTGCAGGCTGGTGGTGCCATGTGATGAGGCTTCCTTTTCTGCCCAGCTGCGCCCCGGGGTGGGGCAGGGCAGGCTGGGTAAGGCTGGGGAGGCATGTTGGGCGGGGGGGAGGGGCAGGGGGTGTGCATCACCCGCTTCCAGAAGCGAGCGTCACTGGATTTCTTTCTCTGGCCTTGCTAGGGGACGCAGTGTTCCATTCCGGTGTATTGTTTGCCTAACTGACATGCATCCGTTAAAACCAGAAGTTAATTATTTTTGATGGATGTCTCTCCCTTTCAGTTTATTTTTGTTTTTGCTTTCTGACGGATAGCTTTCCAAAATGTACTGCACACTCCCATGTCTTTGTAAAGCCGGCGAGCGAGGGTGATTTAACCTTTTTCTTCGTGACTTGGGGCTATTAGTGTGAAGATTCATCAGGAAGATGAATCGGGGCTTGAAGTGAAGCCCAAAGACCTGGAGAAAGTGGAGGGGGGTTTTCCCTACACTTGGAGGCTTTCTGCTCTTGGGATTTGTAGTTCTGAAGGGCTGGGGCCGCGTCCACTCTGTTCCCTGCACCCCTGCTGGTCTACCCACGACCTGGCACATAGTAGGTGTTCGACAAACAGCAAGGGAATAAATCCTGTTGTTGCCCTCCCTGCCACCTCACTTTCCTGTTCTGGTGTCATGACCCCTGTGGCATCCCCCTTGTGAGAGCCGAACGACCTCACTGGAACCGTGGCAGAACCAAATGATCGATTTAAGCCAGAGGTCTGCATACACACACCTAAGAGAATCTTTTAAAGAGCCAAGTACATTCTTGGTTCCTTTGTAAAAATATCAGTTGACTGTATATGTGAGTGTTTATTTCTGGGCTCTCTATTCTGTTCCATTGGTCTAAGTGTCTATTTTTATGCCAGGATCACGCTGTTTTGATTACTACAGCTTTCGAGTATAGTGTGAAATCAGGAAATGTGATGCCTCCAGCCCTGCTTTTTCTCAGGAGCACTTGGCTACTCAAGGTCTTTTGGGGCTCTGTACACATTTAAGGATTTTTTTCCCCCTAAATCTGTGAAAAATGCCATTGGGATTTTCATGGAGATTGCACTGAATTTACACATGGCTTTGGGTTAACATGGACATTTTAATAATAGTAATTCTTCTCAGCGGGGAAAAGACAGTCTCTTCAATACCTGATGTTGGGAAAACTGGACAGCCACATGCAGAAGAATGAAACTGGACCCCTATCTTACACCACTCACAAAAATGAACTCAAAATGGATTAAAGACTAAAACGCAGGACCCTAAATCATAAAACTCCTAGAAGAAAACATAAGGAAAAGCTCTTTGATGTTGGTCTAGGCAGTGATTTCCTGGATAGGACACCAAAAGCACAAGGAACAAAAGCAAAAATAAGTAAGTGGGACCACAGCAAACTGAAAAGCTCCTGCACAGCAAAAGAAACACTCCACAAAATGGAAAGCCAACACATGGAATGGGGGAAAACATCTGCAAACCCCTTATCTGGTAAGGGACTAATATTCAAAATACATAAAGAACACATACAACCCAATAGCAAAAAAAGAAAAACAACCCAGTTTAAAAATGGGCAGAAGCTCTGCAACGGCATTTTCCCCATGAAGACGCACAGATGACCAACAGGTATGTGAAAAGGAGCTCAGCATGACTCATCATCAGGGAAAGGCAAATGAAAGCCATGATGAGATATCCCCTCACACCTGTTCGAATGGCCATCATCAAAAAGACAAGAGATAACAGATGTTGGTGAGGATGTGGAGAGAAGGAACCCCAGGGCACTGGGGGTGGGCATGCAAACTGGTGTAGCCACTGTGGAAAACAGTACGGCAGTCCCAAAGAAAATTAAAAATAGAACTACCGTAGGATCCAGCTATCCCATTTCCGGGTATTTATCCATCCAAAGGAAATGAAAATAGGATCTCGAAGAGATATCTCCACCCCCATGTTCATTGCAGCATTAGTCACGGCAGCCAAGACATGGAAACACCCGAAGTCTCTGTCCGTGGATGAGTGGATTGGGAAGATGTGGTCTATGTATACAGTGGAATGGTATTCAGCCACGAGAAGAAGGAAATCCTGCCATTTGTGACAACATGATGGACCTTGAGGACATGATGCTAAGCGAGATAAAGTCAGATGGAGAAAGATAAGTCCTGTATGATTTCAGTTATATGTGAAATCTAAAAAAACCGAACTTAAGAGAACCAGAGAGGAGAGTGGTAGTTACTAAGGGCCGGTGGGTGGGGGAAATGGGGAGATATTGGTTGAGGGCACAAATGTTCAGTAATAAGATTAGTAAGTTCTGGGAATCCGAATAGAGCACGGTGATTGTAGCTAATAATACCGTATCATATACTTAAAAATTGCTCAGAAAATAGATCTTAAATGTTCTCGCCACAAAAAAGAAACGATAATTTTATGTTACCAACACTAGGGCGGTAATCCTAGTGCACTGAGTGTATCAAATCAGCACATTCTCCACCTTAAACTCACACCATGCTATGTGTTAATTGTATCTCAATAAATCTGAAAGAAGAAGAAGAAACCTAAAAAGGGAAAGAGGAGCACACAGCTTGGGTGCATGGGATTTGCGTCGCTATCATTCTGACCTTTCATCCTACAGGGCTGAGGTGGCCAGAATGGCCTCCTACATAAGTGGGTCTTACCGGGTGATGTTTGAAAATGGAGGACCCTCTGTTTTCACTTAATTTTTCATTTTGTAAAATCTTTGTTGAAAGCTTAATAGGACCTGACATCGTGCAAGTCACTGCATACAGAGACCCGTGTGGGTCCCGTGGCACACTTACTCCTCGGGTCCACGTGACAGTGATGGCGCCCGTGAGGAGCTAGACCGGAAATGAGGTAGTCTTTGAACGTGCCCGGCTCCCAGTGAGAGGGACCACTAACCCTGGTGGGTGCTTATCCCACAACAGGCACTGCTCACAGTGCCTCCCATGTCACCTCCTGTCATCCTTGTGGCGTCCCTGTGAGGAGGAGTGAGTAACGCTGCCCCATTCTACAGACGCAGACACTGAAGCCCACAGGGCCAGGGAGGTGGCGGCCAGGGTCTGCGCACAGCCAGCCCCACGCTGCCACATGGGACTCAGCCCCTCCCTCTGATGGAGTCACCCACACCCCTTCTGGAAGAACACCTGCTCCCCTCACCTCTCCGTGTCCTTGCTGAACTGTCCCTTCCCCACGTCGTTGACTGCACAAAGGCGGAACTGGTAGGAGCGCGCGGGCACCAAGCCCTTGACCATCACTGACGTAGCCTCAGGGTCCACACTGGCCAGGAGCACTGTCCAGGGGGCATCTACGAGGACAGAGGGTAGAGGCGGAGGTGGACATCCCGGGAGGCCACGCTCCTTGCCCCCATTCCAGCAGGGGCCCAGCCCAGTTTGGGCCAGCAGAGGAGAGCCTCCCCCACTTGGTCCAGTAGAGGCTGGTCACGTCATTTTTCTGGGTCCCCTTAGTCCAACTGTCCAAGGCGGGTGGAGCACCCTGGGGAGGAAGCAAGGGCTCGCGGGAACTGAAATGCACATGTCTTTTCCAGTTTTTATTTTTTTCCCCTCAAATTGATGAGCTCCAGGCAAACTGTATTTAAAACACCATTCAAACGAGGCCTGCTAATTTTGGAGTTCACAGCTTGGGGTCTCGGAGGATAAAAAGCAAAAAATCGCCACCGCTGGGAGGCTCTGGAGTGGCAGGCCTGAGCCCCGCCCCTCACACGCGCCATCGTGTGCAACTGTCACAATGACCGGGGTGGGGGGGACACATGCCAATGCTCATTTTGCAGGGAAGCTGGGGTTTCCAGAAGGTTTGCTCAAATGCACGAAACTGGGAAGCCGGGGAGCTGGAGCCTGGCCCCAGGCCAACTCCCAGAGTCTGTGCTCCCAGCTGGCTGGGGCGGGGAGGCTTACTGTTCTCCGACATCTCCAAGACGTAGCGGAGCAGGGGGCTGTTGCCATCGAAGGGCTTGGCCCACGTCAGGTTGATGGCCCGCCTCTCCGCGGTGCTGAGGGTCGCCACGGGGTGCTCGGGGGCGTGAGGCAGCTGCCTGGAGGAGAGAGATGCGGTGGGGCCACCTGTGAGGCCTGCAGTCAGGGACACACGCGTGCCCAGGGCTCAGACGGAACGTCACGATACCTGTGCTCAGCCATAGCTCGGCCTTCAGGCCATCTACCTGGAGGCTCTTCTCTCTGGCTTGGGGGCCCCCTGTACAAAGCCATACCTAGACTCCCCTGCTCTTAACAGGGCTTAACTGAGCTGGGGGGAAGGCCTTGGAGGAGGCTTGGGTGTGTTCCCAGAGGGGAGCAGACCCAGGTCACACGTGGCCCCGGGCACCCGCCAACGTAAGTCTCCCACTGCTGCCTGTACCCCCTTTGCTGGGGGGGTGCCCTCACCTGACACGCAGGTGGGCACTGCGAGAGTCATTGCCTCCGGCGGACAGTACCCGACAGGTGTACGTGCCGATGTCCCCCGACCACGTCTGCGAGATGTGCAGGGAGCCGTTTTTGTCGAGACGGATGCGGGGGTTGTTCTCGGTGCCCAGGGTGGCCCCATCCTTCTCCCAGACGTACCTAAGTGTAAGAAGCAGCAGTCAGTAAAGAGAGTTCGGGAAGTAGGGGGCGCTGCTGGGTCTGGAGGAGAGCCCCAGAGGCGGCAGGGCACTCCCCAGGAGACATGGGCCACCAGGGCTGATCCTGGGCATGGCAGGGGGGGCACCCACGCCGCCTGCAGCCCTCCGTCCCTGTCGCAGGGTGCTCTGTCCGGGAGGGTTAGCACACGAAGCCCTTATATTGCCACTTCAGGTCTAGGTCAGAGCTGTGTTGCTTTTGGCCAGAAGCCACGGCCAAGCAGCCAGCACCAAAGAGCCGAAAGAGTCGGCGAAAGGTAATCTTCCGAAGAGGTTAAAAGATTACAGCTGGAAAAAGAATGAAAGTTTCCGCACAGACTACATTTTGGAATTAGTTTTATGAGGGGAATCATGAGATCAATGCATCACTGTGCCAAATTGACTTTAGTGTCCAAAAAATCACTTTAGGTTCCGTCAGTCAGTACAAAGGGGGACTTGAGAAATTACACACATGCACGTGCCTGACAATAAGACATATCTCCTCTGGAATGATCCTGGAGGAAATACAACTATTACTGTCACCCACGTAACGTGGGGTGCCAGCTCCGGGGAGCACGCCATGCTGATGCCCCCTGCCCCGGGCAAGGTCAGCCAGGGCGCCGGGAGCCAGGGCAGGGAGCAGGAGAGAGGCCGAACGGCTCTGCACACGACCCGTCCCTCGCTCAGCTGGGGACTATGTGGCCTGAGCCACGAGGTGTTAGAACTATTTGTGTCAGAAAATCTAAGACTGTTAGGGAGGATGGGCCTGTAATATTTTTAAGCTAAGTTAAAAAAAATCAGAAAATTGCAACTACAAATAGGAAAAAAAAATGTAGGGCAAGAGAACTAAAAAGCTTTCCCATCACGGGTAACCAGGAGTACCATCTGAACATCTCCCTTCCAGACTTTTCTCCCCTGCTCCAAGGGGCATCGTACCACAGTGCTGCTCTGTTCCGGATTCAGACTCCCTGGTCCAGTGCTGCCTTGGCCACTTAGCAACTTTGTGATCCTGGGTATGTTTGTTCAGTCTCCCTGTGCCTTTGTTTCCTCATTTGTGGTACAAGGAAAAATAATACCACCCACCTGCTAGGGTTGCTATAAGGATCATGTGAGTTCATATAAAATGCTTCCGGTAGAAGTTAGTCATCATTTTGTACTTTGACTGTTACAGCACATGAAGGTAAACAATGGCCATCCATCCTGATTCAAAGCTGCTCTTCCCACCCAACAAAGTATCATAAACTCCTTGTTTTTTTTTTAAAGATTTTATTTATTTATTTATTTGCTTATTTAATTTATTTATTTTTAAAGATTTTATTTATTTATTCGACAGAGATAGAGACAGCCAGCGAGAGAGGGAACACAAGCAAGGGGAGTGGGAGAGGAAGAAGCAGGCTCATAGCGGAAGAGCCTGACGTGGGGCTCGATCCCATAACGCCGGGATCACGCCCTGAGCTGAAGGCAGACGCTTAACCGCTGTGCCACCCAGATGCCCCAAAGATTTTATTTATTTATTCGACAGAGATAGAGACAGCCAGCGAGAGAGGGACACAAGCAGGGGGAGTGGGAGAGGAAGAAGCAGGCTCATAGCGGAGGAGCCTGATATGGGGCGCGATCCCATAACGCCGGGATCATGCCCTGAGCCGAAGGCAGACGCTTAACCGCCGTGCCACCCAGGCGCCCCTCATAAACTCCTTGTAATGGGACACTTCCACGCCCTGGTTTTTATCGGCTCACAGTGCGTCACATACCGTCGCTCTGGGACTGCTCCTGCCAGGCTGGGCGGCCGGGGCAGCTCCTTGTTTTCTGATATTATAGTTAATGCTGCGAGGAACATCCTTGCAGCATATTTTCATACATTCCAAATCACTTCCTCGAGGATAAATTCTCAGCAGTGAAATTGCTGAGTTAAATTTTAAGGCTTTTTATGTACATTTACAAATTGTCAGAAGTAATCACCTTCAATTCATCTCCATGGCTAGAAAACAATCATCTTTGCCAGCGCGGAGGGCATGCGTAGAATTCTACTTAAAAGCAAATCTAGGTGCAGAGAGCAATTCCTGCTTAAGAAACAGCCCATGGCAAGCAGACATTCTTTGCCCCAGGACGTGGTGTTTGAGGAAGGGTGTATCAGCACCTGTGGAGCATTCGCACCCAAACAGCTAAGCCTGAATCTAACCAGTAACTTGAATCGAATTAGAAATACAAGGGATAGAAGAGCAAGCGTACCGCACCAGAAAAAGTAGCTAGCCAAACCCAGGATGTGAGGTCTTCTACAGTAGGGGGTCAGCAAACTGCGGCCCCCTGTCTGTTTGTGTAAATAAAGTTTTATTGGAACACAGACATGCCCATTTGTTTGCACACTGCTTGTGACTGCTTTTGCACAGCAAAGCAGACTTGGAGAGCTGTGACAAAAGCTATCTAGCCCCCAAAGCCTAAAATATTTACTCTGTCCCTTTATAAAAAAAAGTTAGCTGGACCGCTGTCCTATGGAACCTGGTTTCTCCCACTAATTAATCGCAAACAAAGCAGCAATGAAACCAAAAATGAAAAGGAGGGGGAGGGGACCGTGTGGAACTAAGGAGACACACCAACCAAATGCCACGTGTGGACCTTGTTTGGGCTCTGAGTTAAACCAACTAACTTTTAAAAGGACATCTTTCAGACAGTCAGGGATGCTGTAATATGGTATTAGCAGACATCAAGGGATGGTTCATTGTGTTCCGTGTGACAGGGACATGGTTGTTATGTTTAAAGAAAAGTCCTTTTAAGTAAGAAATGCACATTGACATATTTGAAGGTGAAATGACATGCTTGAGATTTGCTTTTAAAATACTACAGTAAAAAATAAAGTGTCTGTGTGCGTGTGTGGTCGGGGGATGGGTAGGAGGAACCAGCTAAGCCAAATGTTGACAATCACTGAGTCCAAGAGATGGGTACCTAACCAAAGATACCAATGTAGTGATCCAAAGGGGCACCTGCACCCCAATGTTTATAGCAGCAATGTTCCCAAGAGCCAAACTGTGGAAAGAGATCAGATGCCCATTGACAGATGAATGGATAAAGAAGATGTGGGGTATATACACGATGGAATAGTACACAGCCATCCAAAAATGAAATCTTGCCATTTGCACTGATGTGGATGGAACTAGAGGGTATTATGCTAAGCGAGGAAATAAGTCAATCAGAGAAAGACAATTATCATATGATTTCACTCATATGTGGAACTTTAGAAATCAAACAGAGGAGCATAGGGGAAGGGAGGGAAAAATAGAACAAGATGAAGTCAGGGAGGGAGACAAACCATTAGAGACTCTTAATCATAGGAAACAATCTGAGGGTTGCTGGAGGGGACGTAAGTGGGGGGGATGGAGTAACTGGGTGATGGACATTAAGGAGGGCATGTGACGTAATGAGCACTGGGTGTTATATACAACTGATGAATCACTGAACTCTACCTCTGAAACTAATAATACACTATATGTTAATTACTTGAATTTAAGTAAAAAAATAAAAATGAAAAAAAAAGAGATGGGTACGTAAGGCTTAATGATCTGGGTCTCTCTGCGCTATGCTTGAAAATTTCCACAGTAGAAAGTTAAAAAAAAAAACAAAAAGTAGAAAGAAAGAAACAACTCATGAGTCCATTTAATTCAGGGTAGAAATTTTCCAAAATCATCTGTAATTATATAGCTGGCTATTAAACAATTTTGATGAGCAATTTTCAGGCCGCCTTTCAGCTTTAAATAATATTAGATAGTCCTTAGGAAATCAAAGAAGTATAAAAATATTTAGTTACAAGGACATTCATCAGGATGTTTCCTTTTTTTTTTTAAAAAGTAGGCTCCATGCCCAGCATGGAGCCCAACACGGGGCTCAAACCCACGACCCTGAGATCAAGACCTGAGGTGAGATCAAGAGTCAGATGCCCAGTTGGGCCACCCAGGCACCCCGTAATGTTTCTTAATATTAGAAAAAAATTGAGAAACCATCCAAATATCCAACATTAGGGAACTGGTAACAGAAATTACATTACATCCACACAATGGATGAGTGAATAACATATAATGAAGTTTATGCAAGAATATTTATCGACAGGGGAAGAGATTCACAATGGGTTCTTAAGGGAAAAAGCAGACACAGAAACTGTGTTTCTAGGTGTTTTATAAATGACACTCTAATATTATTATTTCTAATTGAGAGAAACAGATAAACCTATTTTTCTTCTTTTTCTCTCTCTCCCTCCCTCCCCATTTTTTGGGGGGCTTATCTGCATTTTCTGTACTTTCCTCCTGAAAAGGATATCTATAAGCTGTATAATAAAAAAAAAGCCAATGGAAATATTGATTAGTATTGATAGTGGACACAAGTGGACTGCTCAGAGTTAGTGTAGATCTGGGCTCAGATACCAAACAGAAGAGTTTCTCCTAAGGCAGTTCTGTAAGATTTCTGGGATGGCAACCCGCACCTGCTCAGGCTATGACCCTGGACCCTGGCTTGATTTTGAGGACGGCACAGAGCACAGAATTAAGTGGCCATCACTTTAATTTGACTGGGTTGCTTGCTGGGTCATTTTTAGCCTGTCTGGTCAGGGAACTCCCAGTGTGTTCCCTAAAGCTCCAACAGGATTTTCAAGTCCAAGGGAGGGGTGGGAGATATGGGGGTGGCTTTGGCCATAGACTGACAATTTGGGGGCCTAGAGGACCAATTCTGTTCTCTCTCCCCATCAAGAAAAGATTGCCCTAGATTGGGAGTTCCATTCTCAGGCGAACACCCCTCAGTGAACTGGAATAGCGTTTTCCCATCTGTGGGTCCCTAGGGGTCCTTGGGCAGCTATATTGCAAGAAGTCCCTGAATCCCTTTGTTCATTAAGAATTGTCTAGAGAATGAATAAAACGTGCAGTATTTTCCAAATGCTAGCTGGATAATATTTTAATAACTAAAACACCAATTTATTTTAACTTGTTGCTGAATTAATGTAGCTTTTTATTATTATAAAGTTTTCAATTAATAGGTGCTGAAATCATAACTACCACTTATGTGTGGGTCTGAGACCCACAGCGGTATTCTCTGGTGGTGGGGGAGGTATGGGGAGTTCTCTTGGAGAACAGTTTTATAGTTGACATTTTTTGGGACAAAATTTAATAATCCCAGGAATAAGTGTATTCTGTTTCTTGTGTTGACAATATTTTAACGAGCCTTGTGATTTCAAGGCTCCTGCTTGCTGGCAACACGTGATGACTGTCCTAAAGGGTCAATGTTTAATGTTCAAGGAGGTGTTTCTCAAACTGGGGGCCCGCAATGGATTCTCTGAGAATGGGTGTGGGTTGAAAAGTCTAGCACCCCTTATGCCCACCCTGGCTTCCGGGGGCCCATTCTGTGCGGTGGCATAGGCTGTCATATGCCTAATGGCCACCAGATGGCGCCGCAGGACGCAGCTGCCTCCAGAGTGGTGGGGGCCAAGCCTCCCAAGTGGCATCAGCGCCCAGCCCCTTCCAGCCTTGATGCCAGTTGCTTTGGCAGTGATATTGGCCATAAAACACAGAAGCAACATGGAGGGAATATTTGTTTCTAAAGAAGCAGTTAATTTTTTTCACTCGGCATCCCGGAGCTCAAGGGAGAGCCCCGAAGGGACAATTTCCTCCTGGTCTTAGTTCCCGAAGCCCTTCCTGGGGTTAGTCCAGGTGTCCGCAGCCCATCCTTGGGATCTGGCCTTTACACCCTGCTTGGCTGCTGCTGTCCTGTCTCCAGTGGCTTCCCCGGGGCGGGGGGATCGGGGACCTGGTTCCCTTCAAGCCAAGTAGCTCACCAAGGTCCTGGCTCCCAGGGTGGGTGGTGGGGTGGCCCCATTTTGGGGTGCTTTCCTCTCACATGTGTCTCCTGCCCTGGCCTACTTCTGCTCCCACGCCTGTTTACCCAGATCCATCTGCCGTCCACACGGTGGGCAGAGGGTCTAAGATTTGGGTCTGAGATTGTGCTAGAATGGGGTCCTGTCTCATGGCTAGAACAACTCAGCGTCTCCACATGTCACCAACCAAAATGCCTCTTTCTTCTCCCCTCCTCCCTCCTGCATCCCTCCATCCTCCATATTGCCCCCACCCCCAACATGGCCCAATTCAGTTCAAGCTAGCTCAGCCCCGCACCAGCTCTGCAGGTGGTCCCCTCAAGGCCCCACAGCGACACTTACCTCCTTGGTGTCAACACTCGCCCAGCTATCCCTAAAGCTGCCCTCCCCTTTTGCCTCCATGGGGCCACAGCAGAGGGAGTACCTGACGGTCACTCGGGGGTCGTGGGTCACTCCGCACACCATGGAGGCCTGGGTACCCTTGATGACACTCTGGTCCTGGGGAGGCTTGGTGATGCGGGTCCGGGCTGAAAGACAGCAGGGAGACAGGATGCTGAGAAGGGGAGCAGATGCAGAGTAACAGGTGAGATGCAGGTGTGGGAAAGGCGTCTTCAGGTGACCCGGGCCCGTGTGGCTGAATTCTATGGGCAGGTGAAGGCAGACCCAGCATGTGGACGGCTCTACTGTGGTGGCTGACCCAGAACGGTAACAAGAACAGTGTGCCTCCATGGTACTTGCGTTCTTGGAAGCCACGTTCAGAGTGGGGACTCATTTAATCTTCCCCCAGGAAACCCTTGGGAGGGATGAAGAAATGGAAATTGGAGAATGATCAGCACATGAGTGGTCCAGCCAGGGTAAAAATAGGATCGTCTGATTCCCGGTCTGCTGCCTCGCATGCCAGCCCACGGGGGGCCCACGGGCATGTCTATCTTGGGTGCGGATCCCAAGCGGTGCAATCTGATGATGCAAGGGGCTTGAGAAGTTTCCGGAAAGCGGGGCTCAGCCCCCTATAGTCCAGGGTCAAGTCTGGCCAGTAGCCTGTCTGGGTAACACAGTGGAACACAGCCTTGTCTGTTGGCTGACGTATTATCTACGGCTGCTTTCTTGATGAAACAGACAAGTCAGTCGAGGAGTTGGGACGGACGCCGTCTAGCCCATAAAGCCCAAAATAGTTCCTATATGGCCCTTCACGTGGCACCGTCTGCAGAACCCTGGCCTTCCCGGTCCCTCTCCTCTGGATTCATCTGTCCCTGTCCTTCTTACAAGACGCACCCTGGTGAGACAGCCGTGCAACGAGGAGGTGCTGGCGGTGAGAGCCCGTGCTCAGTACACACGCGTGCACGGACGTGTGAAGCGTTCCCACTCCGCACACTCACCCCACACAACCAGGTCAGCCGAGGCTTCATCGACCCCCCGCGAGTTGGTGGCCAAGCAGGTGTAGGTGCCGGCATCGGAGATGTGTGTTGGGCTGACAAGCAGGCTCCCCGACTCGAGCAGCGTGAAGCGAGGCAGCTGGACGGAGCCGCTGGCCAGGATGCGTTCCCCTGAAGGCGACACGGGGTGGGCTTGGGGTGGGCTCAGGTGGAGGCATGCAGCCCCCTGCTCTCTGGGACCTCGCATCTCCCGTTTCCTGGTGGCTCTGGGCAGGTGCCCTCAGGCAGACCCCCAGCTTTAGAAATGCTGGGAGGGCCGGGGCGGTGGGGGCCGGCCGGGCTTGGGGCTGAGGCCCAGGTAGGTTTCCGACACGGTGACGGGCACAAGGACACCCGGTCACAGAGCCCAGGTCCCCTGGCGTCTCTCCACCCACTACGCTGTCTGCCCTTCACCAGGGAAGGCCAGGGACTGTCTCCTGATGCAGCCAGGCACAGCTCTTGGAGACAGCTGGTACCCGGGCCGGGGGAGGGGGCAGACAGCTCTGACAAGGTGGTGACGGGCATCCTGCCGCAGGATGCTTTCGGAGAGTCACCTTCAGGAGAGCAGAAGAAAGTGATGGGTGGGAGCAGCCAGGAGCGGGGGCAGGGCGGACAGGGACGGCGGGGGGGGCAGCCCTCCGTCTGCGGTGGACCCAGGCAGGCCTGGTGCCTGGGAGTGGGTTGTGGGGATCTGTTCTGTGCGGGAGCCTGACAGTGCAGGTTTTGGAGACTGTATCTATTTTACTCTATTTTTAGAAAATTTTTGTTTATTTATTTGGGGGGGGCAGAGAGCACAGGGGGAGAAGGAGAAGCAGGCTCCCCACTGAGCAGGGAGCCCGATGCAGGGACTTGATCCCAGGACCCCAAGATCATGACCTGAGCCAAAGGAAGACGCTTAATGACTGAGCCACCGAGGCGCCCCGATGATAACCATTTTAAAGAAAATCCCACCTGTCTGTACAGAGCGGCATCTCCACGTGCCAGGCTGTGGGTGTGTCTATCTGCACGCATGGCCAGGAATATCGAACCAGTGAGCGTGGCAGGTCCTCACCTACGTTTGTGTCCATACGTGTGCCTGGCTGTACTTACACTCATTCCACAAATACCTATTGAGCAAGACCATGTGCCAGACCCTGGCCTAGGCCCCAGGGAGGTGGCAGCGGGCAGAGCTGAAACCCCGACCTCGTGGGGCGTCAGGCAGTCGGTGGCACGAACAGGCAGCTTAGCTTGTGTATTTGGAAGTGCAGAAATAAGGCGGGGGCGGTTCGTGGGAAGGTCTGGGCGTCAGGGGCAGGTGGGTCCTGTGAGAAGCTTCGTCATAGCAGACTTGGAGGTGGGGGGAGTGACTGCGTGTCTGCACGCATGTGCGTGTGCGTGTACACGGGGAGAGTGGGGAAGGCGAGCTTTCGAACCAGGGCTGGAGAGGGCACGCGGGGCGGGACCGCTTGAGCTCTTCTGGTGCAGGCCTCTGGAGCCCTCCGCGCCTCCGGGGAGGAGGGACGGTCCCCCCGCTGGCACTAACGGCCACCACCACAATATGATCATCAAGCAGCTATCATTCATCGGGCTTCACCGCTGCCTGGCACAGTGCAGGCTCTCGTTTCGTCCTCGTGCCAGCCTGGGGTATGTGCACTATTGTCCTCAGTTTACAGATAGGGACCTTGAGGCTCAGAGTGAATAAATAATTCACCCCAGGTCACGAGTGTCAGAAAATGCAGAGCTGGGCCCTGAGCCCAGCAGGGCAGCATGCGGTACATGCTGTGGTGTGAGAGATGGATGCCCTCCTGGGGTGTGCAGTGCACAACCTTCACAACTGTACACAGGGAACCTAATCTGGCTGGCTCCAGCACAGAGCTCTGAGGACTGCCCTAGACGGTCCCAGGGCCACACCCTCCAAAGGAGATCAGTCCCATCTACCTTTCTGCCAAGTGATGGCCGGCCGGGGTGCCCCCGAAGTCTCGCAAGCCAGCACCACTGACATGCCATCGATCACTGTGCTGTCCAAGGGGCCCCTGGTGATGTTGGGGGCAATGCCTGCGGAAAGAGACAGTAGCCTCTTAGATATACCCTGGAGAAGCCCCCCAGCCAGAGAGCCAGGTCCTCGTCCTGCCCCTGCCACTGTGGCTGCTGCCATACAAGGAAGCGGGTGTCCTGATGGGGGCCGACACTGGGGAAAAGCCCAGAAGGCTCCAGAAGACTCCCTGTACCATCTGCCCTGTGGAAGGACCCAGGCTACACTACTCCCCCAGCCTTGATTCTTAGGCCTCCATTTGGGGGAAACTGAGGACCCCTGAGGGCAGCTCCCGCCCTCCATGACAAGGTAAATGGGATCTGTCCTTCATTGAATACTGAGGCTTCGGTTTCTTAAAAGAAAGAGTGCTAATGGCCAATAGAAGAATGTGACCCACTGTGCACAAGGCTTGGCCCTGGACAGTCCACAGCCTGGCTGAGCTCTGGGCTGCCTTCTTGCTCTGGGCTGCCTTCCCTAGCTCAGCCCTCAGGGAACTGTCCGGTCAGACATGCACGGGGGCAGAGTTAGGGAGGGACCAGCGCCAGCTTCAGCGGCACTCATCAGAAGCAAGAAGCAAGTTGTTGCCCTGACTGCCCCTTTGGTGCAAACCCAGCCCGCCCCCTGCTCCGTGGCTGCCCTGTTTGGGGACCTCCGTGGGTCTGGGTGATGAGCCCAGACGGGTGACCTGCCGTCTACGGTGTGACCGCTCATGGAGCATTCCGCGCTCAGGCAACTCCAGTAAGAGGGCGGGAGAGCTACTGTAAACACCAAAAGAGACTCCAAGAGGGCAAAAGGTTGGAAGTGGGGACTGAGATTCAAGCTCTGGCTCCCTTCAGAGAAGTAAGCAAGCCTTCTCTGCTGGGACAGGGCGGCTTCACCCTGTTCTGGAAACCAGGGACAGCTCGGATGCCAAAGCGGGGCCTGTGGTTTCACAGCTGCTTCTCTCAAAGAGCCAGTGCAGTCGTCCTTGGCTCTGGGTTCCGCAGCGCCAGACCTGGGCTGTGAAAGCAGGGGGCGTAGCTGGCGGCAGCCACCCCGGCTGCCGGGGGACAGTCCTCTGGCATCCTGTCCCTGCAAAATGCAGCATCTTTTCTCAAGAGGCTGCGGGCTAGGAGGAAAGTGGCGTCCTGGGCGGGGAGGGCCTCAGGGGCAGGTTAGGGCCGACTTACTGGTGACGGCCAGGTAGGTGGAAGTCTGCACCTCGCCGGCCGCGTTGCGGGCAAAGCACTGGAACATGCCCGTGTCGTCAGGCACCAGCCCGCTGATCTGCAGGCCCCCATCGCTGCGCTGCCAGAAGCGGCTCAGCTTGTCCACCTCTACCACGGCTGCGTCCTTGTACCAGCTGATGGATGGCGGTGGTACGCCTGGGGGGACAGACGTGGGCTCACAGTCAGCCTGCATCCTGGCTCCCTCCCTCCCGCCTCTGAGCCTGGAAGACTGCGAGGGGCGGGGGTGGGCAGTCCCTGTGTGTCTTAGTTTCTAGAACATTCTCAGAGGTGCCACTTAATGGTCTTCGAAGAGGTGAAAGATGTTCTCAAGTGTGGCACTTCTCAAGTTCTTTATAATAGCAGGGGTTCCAAGAAAATGTAGCTGGATTAGTTTAGCTTGGAAAAGCTGGATTGGACAAATTAATTTTTTTAACTGCCATTTGATTAAGGCAGAGCCTGTGATGTGCTCTGGGAACTTCCAGGCGGGGCCTGGCTTCCCAAACTCACAGGACCGCACAGTCCCACGTCAAAGAGCACGCAGAGGATGCTAGTGTTCCTGGGGCGGCCTGGGAGCCCCCTCCTGCCTGCTATGCAGGGGGAGATGAACGGGGGCTCCCTGTCTCTCAGCCTTGCCCAAGTCATACACCTCTGGCCTGGCATGGTCATCCTGCAGTTACCCCCAACCTCCCCGCTCTTTCTCTGTGTCTCTGCTCAAAAGTGACTTCCCCAGAGGAGCTCCTGCACTCCATTCAAAAGAGCACCCCATCCTCCAAGTCCCCTAAGCCTGTTCACTTCTCCCTTCTCCTTCCCAGCCCTTTTCCACTATGACGTTCTAGGACGCTGTATTTCTTCTATCTGTTCCACGGGGCACACTCTTCCACGTTGTAACATTTCCACGATCAGGACATGTCTTACTATCAAAAGCATGTCCTAATTTCATTGACAGCCTTTTTTCTTTCTTAGTGGCACATAAAATCATGGGGCATCTCACAACCCATGGCATTTTCGATGAGATGAAATAAGGTATCTTTGTTTGCTTACTGGTTCGTCTGCCTTCCTCTTAAGAATGTAAGTTTTATAACGGCAAGGATTTGGCTATTGGGTTCAGTCCACACCTCCCCAGCCCGAGAGCAGCATCGGAACACTGGTAAAGCCTCCAAAAAATGTTTGTTGGGTGAATGAATGGAGCTTTGCCTTCCCCTTGTGTGGTCTCGGAAGGGGTGTCTTTACACACTCCACGGAGCCTCTTCTCCTGCCTGAGTGACATGCTGCCTGTTTGCTCACCATCAGACCACAGGCCGTGGTGCACACTCTCTATCTTCCGTCCCATCACCCCAGACTTCACCCCGGTTTCAGGCTGTCCTGTAGCTCAGCTGAGCCAGAAAGAGGGAGGCTAGGGGTGGGGAAAGAGGAAATTCTTCAGGAACTCTGACAAGGGGGGTTAAGTAGACAGAGTAGGGGAGGAAATGGAGCAAAATGGCCCAGAAACCAGATGGAGCTCATGAGGACCCATCTCAGGCGAGATGTACCCAAGTTCTAGCAGTTCTGACATTACGGTAATTTGGCACTGTCTACAACTCCCAAATTATGGGCAATTTCAGTCTGTCACCTATCCTGAAATTACGGTGATTTGGATTCATTTGTAACCCTCAAGTTATGGTAACGTGGGTTGATTTCCAGTCCTGATATTATGGTAATTTGGCCTGTTTGTTTCCTGGGGTGTCTGCTCACGGTCAGACTGACTCCCTGCTCAATGATACTGCCTGGAGAAGGAAGTGGAATTTAGAAAAGTTTGTGAAGGGGACAGGAAAGGCTGGAGATCTGCGGGGGCGGGGGGGTGTCCTTGCTCCCCTTCGACCCCACCGCTGTGTTACCTTTGGCCCGACAGGGAATGTCCACCACTTTCTCCATCTCTGCAGTGATGTGTCTCTCTGGCTCCTTGACAAACTGAGGCGGTTCTGTAGCAGAAAGGACAAGGGAGGGGCTCAGAGTCATGCTCCTTTTGATACAGCCACTGTGCCAGTCACCTTTAAGAAGGCCCCAGCCCTACTGCCCCTACCCCTGGGGGGGGGTCCCCAGCAGCCCTGCCCCAGCTCACCGAGCACAGACAAGAAGGCTCCACGGATGACGGAGGGGACGCTGCTGCTACGCAGGACAGCCTCGCACTCGTAGTAGCCGGCGTCGCTGCCCATGGGGCTGGGGATGGTCAGCCGGCGGTTGTAGTCGCTGAGGCCGCCCGACAGTGGCACCCCATCTTTCTTCCAAATGATGTGCAGCTTGATCAGGGGCCTGGAGGGCGAGAGGGAAGCAGGTTCTCAGCCACAGGGACTTTGAGAGGTGGGCAGGCGTGGGTGGGAGTGCAGGCCCAGGGCCCCAGCCCCTGCCTCTTCGAGGGGCGGCACTCCGGGCCTCGGTTTTCCCATTTACAAAATGGGACAGCTGTGCCTGGGGGTTGTGCTGAGGGTGGGCGCTCTAATGCAGGGAGGCAGCTGCAGCCCCGCCCGGCACTAACTTGGTGCACAGGGCTTCCAAGGACCGGAGCCGCCTGAGCCATGGGTCTCGCTCTCCTGCCCCGTCCCAACAGAAGCCAGCGGGCAGCACAGTGTCAGAGGTGGGGACACGTGACGGGGAGAAGCGGGGGTGGGGGGAACACCCGAGGGTTAAAGAGGGAAAGGCAGGCAGATGGACATACCAGCCCCCCGACTTAGAGGGCAAGTCGGGCACCCCCATTACCGACCCCAGCCCCTCAAGACCCCCTGAGATTGGGTTTGGCCTGCCCTCCTGTTTATTTTCCTATTTTTAAAAGGTCTATTTATTTATCTGCGAGAGAAGAAAGCACACGTGCGTGCGTGAGCACAAAGAGGGGGTGGGAGGGGAAGGGGCAGGGGGAGAGGGAGACTGTCTAGCAGACTCTGCACTGAGTGCGGAGCCCAATGCAGGCCTCGATCTCACGACCCTGAGATCACGACCTGAGCCAAAACCAAGAGCTGGATGCTTAACTGACTGAGCCCCCAGGTGCCCCATGGCCTCTCTCCTGTTTAGTGCTGGGTGCAGCGTCAAGGGGTGTGTGGGTGTGCCCTCTGGGAAAGGGCTGTGGTCGAGGGAGTGTGGGCAACACTGGCTTGAGTGCCGTTAGGCAGGTCTTCTCTGTGCCCTTAGCGAGCTTCACGCTAAGGCCTTTCCCACCCTTGTGGGGAACCTGTGTCTCCAGGAGCGTACGCCTAGGAACGCTGCTACAGGACTGCTCCCTGGGAATCTTCAGCAGGAGGTGACCTCGGGGCCCTCGGTCGGACCCCCCACCCATCGCATCCGAGCACCTTTCCTGAGTACTTAGGAGGTGGGCTCAGTACTCTACCTACACGCCCAGCCGGGGAGGTGGGTGCTCGAATCATTCCCATTTCACAGCATAGGAGACTGAGGCCCAGAGCATGGCAATGGGCCTGGGCCTCGGGGGTGGCCTGTTCTATTGCCACCCTGCTGTTGGCCAGCTGGGTGACCTCGGGCAGGTTGCTTGCCCTCTCTGGGCTTCGGGGTAGTTGTCAGAGGAACAGAAATCGTGTGGGAAGCACAGCACAGGGCCCACACGTGATGAGGCTCAGTAATTATTTGACTGTTTCCTGCGTGCGAGAAGGGAGGGTTGTACCTGGCCAGGAAGGGGCTGCAGTTGCGCCCGACCCCAAGTCTGCCCTCCAGCCAAGGCCACCACACGAGCCACCTGCCAGCCCCATGTCCCTGTCACAGCCGCCTGTGCACAGGGACCACACCTGCCCCTTCTGGGTCGCTCTCAGGGCCACAAGTGAGGCGTCGATATCCTGCACGGACATCTGCTGCCCCGTAACTTCCAATTGGGCCTGGTCTCTCCTCTCAGGCCACAGAGAACGAGCCAGCCTGTCCACACGTCACCCCTCCTCCAGGGTAAATGCCCCAACTCCTTTCCTGGGCCCTCACGTGACACTTGCAGACCTCCCTGAACTCAGGCGGGTCCCCTGGAACCCCTGGAGCCAGCTGGAGTTAAGGAAGGGTGTAGGGGAGCGGGGGGACGTGCTACTCACCTGGCATTGGCCACACACTCCATGGTCACCTCTGAGGTCCCGGCCACCACGCTGGTGTTCTTGGGAGGAATGATGATGGTTGGGGCGATGGGGTCTGCAGGCCCCCCGACATCTGGGGAGAGGTCAGGGGTTAGCTGGAGACAGAGGGTGGAAATCCTGTCTCCACTCGGGAGACCTTGGTCCTCATGGAGTGGGGCAGGTCACCACGGGACAGCCACCCAAGCAGCATGACCTGGGGTCCCTCTCCTCTCTGCTGAGCTGAACCTGCAGGCATGACCCCGGGGTCCCTCTCACCTCTCCTCCTCCCTCTGGTCGCGGGCATCCATGGTGTCCAGCGAGTGCCCACTGGAGACCTCCAGAACCTCCCCACCTTCCTGTCACACAACATGGCCTCCCCCTTAGCCCCTTGTCCTGTCTGTGCCTTCAAAATCCTTCCCTCCATCCACGTCTTGTTAGCTTGCTTCTTCACCGGCCCCCTCTTCCACCTGAATGCAAACTCCCTGTACTGGGTTGAATAGTAATCCCCCCAAATTCACATCCACGGCAGCTGGGGATGTGACCTTCTTTGGAAATAGGTGTGATCTAGTCAAGATGAGGTCCTTCTGTATGCGGGTGGGCCCTAAATCCGATACGACGTGTCCTTGCAAGAAGGAGTGAATGGAGACACATTCACATGGACATATAGGGGAGCAGGCCAGGTGAGCACGGAGCAGAAACCTGGAGCGATGTACCTCCAAGGCAAGGCATGCAAAGGCTTGCCAGCTGCCGCCAGGAGCTGAGAGGCAAGAAAGGGTCCCCCCCGGAGCTTTTGGGAAGCGCACAGCCTGCCGACACCTCGATTTCAGACGTCTGGCCTCCAAAACTGCCAGAGTGCACTTCGGTTGTTACAAGCCCCCCAGCCTGCAGAACTTTGTTACAGCAGCCCAAGGAAGCTAATACATCCGCGGGGCAGGAACCTCATGGATCCTTGCTTCGGGCTGAATTAGGTCTCCTCTAAATTCATATGTTGAAGCCCTAAACTCCCTGTGACTGTACTTGGAATTGGGGTCTTTTGTCGGGTCATCGCCTTAAATAAAGTCATAAGGGTGGGGCCTTAATGAACAGGACTGGTGCCCCGATCAGAAGAGAAAGAGACACCAGAGCTCTCTCTCTGCTGCTCGAGGACACAGTGAGAAGCCGGCTGTCTGCAAGGCAGGAAGAGAGGCCTCAGCGCAACCCAACCATGCTGGTCCCTTGACCTTGGACTTCCCTGGGCTGAGGCCCCCGGCCGGGTAACCTGTTAGGGAAGCCCAAGCTAAGACAGCCTTGCTCACGCCTCCTTCTCCAGCACCAGAGAGACGTCCGGCACACAGCAGGGGCTCACGTATATTTGTTCGGCGAAGGCACCGAATGGACCCGGCACTATCCCTACACCACCTCAGGGCCGGTGACTGAAATGCAAGAGAACGTACCACAAGACGGCTTTATAAACACAGCACAGAACAATACCCCGAACTCTTCTAACAAAGGCGGTAGCTTTGCCTTTTGTACTTTTTGAGTTCTTTAAGGAAGTGGCCAGGCTCTTTGTGGGTCAGCACAGGCCCCATATTGGCAGAAGCTCCAATATTCTCCATGTACCTGCTCCAGGGCTCCTGGAAATACAACCACAAGGGGCTTTTTCTCTCACGAAAAATCCATCCACTGGGCTCCTTCCCAGGAGGTTCTGGAGACAGCCGACTACAATGACCTGCATGGCCCTGGGAGGGGGGTGGCGTGGGGGACATTGACAAGACATCCTTTATGGGCAGAGCATGTCATGGCCCCACCACCGCTCTGGGCCACCCCGGTCAGCCCTGGGCCACCCCGGTCAGCCCTGGGCATGTTTTCCAGCCTGGACTCCAGGCTTTGCTAGAAAAGGGAATAAAATGTAAAAAAATAAAGTAAAATGAAGAGGGAAGAAAGGAAGCATATAAAGCAAAATAATTGCAACAATATAAAAGCCTCATGTAGGTGCCATAAAGAGCGATCGGATTGAAAGCTGCTGATATAGCTGAATCCATAAAAGTGTGCTCTAAGTTGTTTATTACATGCCGGGGCGTGCAGGTACCAAGGCCCAGATTAATGGGGCAGGAGGAGGAGACAGACAGTTAGAGCCCAAGCGAATGCGCCCCACTGTGGAGCCAGGTAAACAAAACTCGGAGCTGAAAAATAGGAAAGCCACCCCAGGGCGTCGGGGCAACTCGTGGGGTCGGGGGAAACTGAAACCCACCCAGGGACCCTGGAGGTCATGCCTTGGTCCTGGCAGCAAACCTGGGGCTCGAGAAGAGGGACCAGCTGCAGCCGGGGACCCCTGGACCCAGGGAAGGAGGGCCTGGGGGGGGGTTGTCAGGAAGACCTGGTTCAAAACCTTGCTCTGCCCCAGCCATCCGGTGGGGGGCGGGGAGCCTCAGCTGGGTCTTGATTTTCTCCAGGGTAATAAGGGGATAAAAATGACCGCATCGCTGGGTTCTGTGAGGTCAGCCCCTGGCTGAGATCTTTTCTGGGTGAGGGCTCGGTACCTACCAGATGGCCAGGCACCAGGAATTCCCCACTGAGACGGGCAGGGATCTGTCCTCATGGAGCTCATGGTCTGGATTTCAGGTCAGTGCTTAGACAGTTTATTGGATTAGAGCTGATGGGATGGATGCGGGGAAGAAGGGCCTCGATGGGGGGTGCCAAGCCGGTCTGAGCTGAGCAGAGGCCCCGGCACGGAGTAGGTGCTCAATAAAGGATAGTCTGTCCTCCCTGGGGTGTACCTGTCTGTGCTCAGGGACAGCTTCCTTGTCTCCCACCCCCCACCTGCCCAAACCACGTGATGGACCCAGATGCTACCAGAAGGTGGAAGTCACAGACCCTCCAGGGCCTTCCGACTGAGGGTAAGAGGTCCCACCCGTCCCGCCCGTTCTGGGCACCCTGCTGAACCCGCCTACTCCCTCATCACAGCCACCACCGGCCACTGGAGCCGGTCATTATCGTCATCCACAATTTACGGATGAGAAAGTCGAGAAAGCCAGAGACATTAAGTAGTTTACTTCCCAGTGACAGTCGCTAATGAGGGACACAACCAGGAATGGGACCAGGTCTCCGGGGCTGCAAACCCACGCCCTTCACCACCCCCCAAATCATCTCTCTGGCTCAATCCTGGCTCGGGCGCAGAGGGAAATGGATCTCCCTTTTGGCTGCCGTCCACTCTGCCAGAAGTTGTCTGAACGTACCTCTGAGCATCCACTCAGCCTTCACCCCCAGCTCCCGGCTGCCACTGGCACCCCCGGTCCCTCTCCCCCCAGTCCCCACGCATGCATGCTCCTTCCCGTCACCGGTGACCTCCTGGTTACAAGTCCCCTTTTCTCCGCTCTGATTTTCTTTGACTACTCCGGACATTTAGCTCTGTGCACCCCCTTCTCCAGTACCCCTGTCTCTGAGGGTCCAGGACTCGCCACCCACACTGTGCCTCACACAGTTCTCCCCGTCTCTGGTCCCCAGACGTGAAGAAGTCAATGGCGCTTGTCCCTCCCACTCCCACCCCTGGTTCCCTGGCTCCCCCTGATCTCACCAGCCTCGTATTCTGGTGTGGTGTGAAGGCAGAGAAGGACAGCTCGGGGTGGACTGGCGATGTCAAGACGGCCCTGGGTGGCATGGACTTGGCCCCAAGCAGGACATACCGTGCTGACAGGTGCTCTCTGCTGGGGGCCCTGGGCTGGCAGCTCCTTGCCCGCCAGGTCTTTGGAGGACCAGCTGGGCTGAGGAGGACAGGAGACCACGCTCGGGGATGGAATGCAGGAAATCTGCCTCATTGGACTCATGCTCTGGGCAGTGGGGTGAAGGGTGCCCAAAGGTCAAGCCAGGAAAATCACATGCAAACCAGAGCAAGGAGGAGTGGTGTCTTCCACCTGAGTTCCTGCCATGGATGGGACCCAGGGCTCAGGAAGCACAGGGCTCCCTACACAGAGGCAAAGTTGAATCCTGCTGCCCTGGGATGATACCAGGCACCAGGAGGGACACACTGTGATGCATTCTCCCCAGGTCACCTCATCGAATCCTCCCAACTACACTTTTGCCGGAGGCACCAGGAAACAGGCTCAAGGACCACGTGACTCACCTAGGCCACATGTCAAGTGCATGTGGGTGGGGAAGGGAGGTAGGTTGCTCCCCTCTCCTGGGCAGGCATCCAATATGCGGGCCACGAACCACAGGTGGCTAGGAGCTCTTGAAATGTGACTGGCGCCCCTTTGATTTAATGGGATTTAATTTGATCTAATTTACATTTAATTAAAAACGGATCCCCAAATCAGTTATTAGAACGCTTTTAAGTCTGTGTACAACAACTCGGGTATCCAACATCACCTTTCCAGCTGTAAATTTGATGAAGTCTAAATGCAGATCACATATTTCAGATGAAAACTGAGCCACCAGAAGATATGCTTGAAGTATAAAATACACAGAGATTTCGAAGACTAAGTATGAAAGAGAAGCCCGGAGTAAAGTACCTCATTAATATTTTCTGTCGATTGTATGTGAAAATGGTAATGTTTTGGAATGTTGGGGCAAATAAAATACATTAATAAAATTAATTTCCCATTGCTTTTTCCTTTTTTAAAAATGAAGCGACTGGCAAATTGTAAATTACTCCTGTGGCTTATGTTAGTTTCTGTTGGACAGTGCAATGCTGATTCCTGAGTGTGGGGCCATGGTCCAGGGTTGACAGTCTGTGTGAGGTCACCAGGGTGACCCCTGGGCAGGGGTCAGCTCCCAACTCCACGGGGGCACTGGGCTTGCTCTTCTCTGTTTCTGAAGAGCATGGGCACCCCCTGCCTGTCTGCCCCAGGGCCTCTAAGAAAGAGAACTGCCCCCTGGGGCGGAGGAGGGATGAAGGGGTAAGGAGGGGGAACAGAGGAAGGAGCCAGGCTCCCTGAGATCGGTGAGGGGGGCTGGAGCTGGGTGAAGTGGCAATTGCTCCTGGTAAATTGGCTGGCAGACAGGCAGGCTGGGGGATTTGTGTCAGTGACATGAACAGGGTTTTGAAGTGCAATCACTCGTGGGAGGAGAAATTAACTGAAAATCAGATGATTCTGCTCTTAATTCAGTACAAATCGCCACGTGAGAGCAGAAGGCAAGGGGCGATGGGGTGGGAGAAACAGACAACGGGGGGAGGTTTGGGCGGACACTGGGGTCAGGAAGGGTCCTACCCTCCTCCCTCGGGCCAGATGGAGGGTTGGGGTGGGGAGTTGAGATGGAACAGAGAGGGAATGACATCCACGGTCTGCCTGCAGAGGCACTGGCTTAAGGCCTGTGAGGAGGAGATGAGGTGTGGGGGAGGAGCATAGAGTGGGGGGCTCCAACCTCTGATCCCAGGGTAAACTGAGTCACCCAGGAAGATGCCTGGCCTTGACTCAGACCGTGAACATTGCCTCTTCCCCAATGACTGAATTCTACCGGACTCCAGGTTTCTGATCACTGGAGAATATAGGGGGGAAAGCATCTCCCTCTGATGATTAATCCTTTCCCTATAGAAACGGCAGCCCCATGTTATGGCTGGGCCCCAGGCTACGGGAACCAGACTGAGACCCTGGCCCAGGTCTATGTCAGAATGGGTCAGTATCTTGAATGGAACCCTCCTCTGTGCGTTCAGGTGTCTTTCTAGGCCGACTGGAATCTGGGGTCGGGGAAGGAGAGAATTCCAGGGATATGAAGGGGTTCTGCTGGTGCTTAGAAGGCCCAGGAACGGACACGGTAAGGCTGAGGAACGATCTGGGCTTTCCAGACACTGGCAGACAGAGGCAGGGATCAGGGGAAGGACACGGGAAGGCCCCATGGAGACCCACACCCTCATCTTGCTGCTGGCAGCTGTGTCCCCACGTGACCATGGATGATAAATGAGACTTGCTTTTGGAGCAGGAGTGGTACAGATGTGAAGGGACGTGAACATCTGGCTCCCACAGCTTGCATGGCTGTTCGGCTGCTGCAGCAAGCTCTGGTCCCATGTACTAGGTGCTTCCGGGCCTGGGCTGGCTGCCGGAGCCACCCCACCCCCCTTCTCTCTCCCAGGGATGGAGCGCAGAGGGAAGGGCCAGGCCGGCTGGCCAGGGAGGGCATCCCAGCATTTCCACCAGGGATCAGACACCTGCCTTCAGTCTCAGCGACAAATACCTCTTTGCCAAAGGAGACCCAAGGAGCCACCCCTTTCCATTTGCTACCATCTGTTCTCTGCCACTGGGGAGAGCTTGGCCCATCTCTTCCAGGGTGCGGGATGGTTTCTGGGATGGGCATTTTCAGGCAGAAGCCTGGGCGGGGAGCCTGTGTTCCCACGAGCGGAGAAAGCCTGGCTCTGAGCAGAAGCCGTGCTGTGTATGTACCAGCTGAGCAGAGGCTGTGAGTGTCGTTCTCTCGAAACGAGCTCCCCAGCTCCTGCGTGCTCTCCCTGTCGGCACCTGAGCCCCAGAGGTGGCCGTAACCCACACATGCACACTCTCTCCCTCCCTGGGCCGCCGGCAACCCTGCTAACAGCCAGCTCAGCATCCCCTCCCCTGAGGCAGGATCTCAGCTTTGTCATGGGAACGGGCGGGGTCCGGCACGGCTCCCTCCTTGCTTCCACCCTCATACTCCCAATGCTGGGATGACTCCTCCTATTCCTCAGAGGCCCCTCCGCTGCCCTCCTCTAGCCTCCCCCCTCTGCCACCATTCCATCTTCCCAACGACCCCCTGGAGCCCCGTTCCCAAGATTTAATGACGCGCTCCTCCATCCGTCCCAGGCCCGGCCGCTTACTTACTCTCCACGGCAAGAGTGACGGGCTGGCTGGTCTTGTTATCCCCGTTCTTGTCATTAACAGCCTGTACGTAGTAGCGGCCTGCGTCGGGAGCCACCGTGGACAGGATGACGAGGGTGTTCTCCAGGGTGATGGCTCTGTGAAGAGGAAAAGGATCCGTCTGACAGGGGCCCAGGGGCTCTGAGCATCGGAGGATGGGCGTGGGGACAAGAAGCCGGTGGCCCCCAGGGCCCCTCCTCCAGCCCAGCTCCCGAGAGCACTCACTGCCTCAGCTTCAGCACGCTTCGTCTGCAGAGAATCGCAACATGCTGCCAGGGCTGGGGTCAGACCCCACCCAGCACGTGCACAGAGGTCCGAGACCATCCCCGTGAAGATTCCCGGCCCTCACTCCACACCTGGCCCCGGGTGTCCGAGCCCCCGCGGCCTTCTGTCCTCTCCCATGGCACAGCTTCGATGCTGAGCGTGACCCTCTCGCACTAGAGGCTCCAGCACCAAAGAAATCCATTCAGTGGAATGAATGAATGAGGAACGGATGATGAGTGATGCTCATGCATTTAGAAACGAGCAGGATCATTCCAGAATCAATGCCTTAACCTAATCCTACATTGGCTGGGATTGATTCCAAAGCCACAGGTGGCCTGTGACACCAATGTCGGGGGTTCATCTGTCCCCCAGCTCCTTCTCAGGGTGTCAGGTGCTCCCTTCTCAAAGCTGGTCAACAAGGATGAGACTGGCTGTGGGCTGAGGAAGGAGGCCGGCTGGGCGGTGGGGTGCAGGTTCCCTCTGCTGGGGTCCCACCATGCAGCCCCGCAGTACATGGTCTGCAGGCAGGGAAAGGGGGCCGGTTCAGGCGGGAAGCTGGGGACCCCACCCAAAGTGGGGTCGACAGCACCAGGAGCACTGCCCACGCCCGCTCTGCCCGGCTCCCCCTCTCACCCATTCTCTTGATGACAAACAAAACCATTAGTTTGTCAAGTCTATCTCGGATTTTAATGTGATGTGCCCGAGACAGCTGTTAAACATCCTTAATGTTAGTTTAACAAGGACAGACCCAGTTGAATTCTTTTCAAATTTTCCCATTAGGTGAATGTTACAGAGTTTTAAACAGGCTCTCAAATAAACATCCCCGCTAATGCCTCTCTAGCTAGGCTGTGCTGGTGTCCCCTCTCTCCTGGTTTTGGGGGGTTCATGGGCTGAGTCTCACACCATCAGCGGAGCTCTGGGAAGTAGGAAGGGAAAGCCCTCCTGCCCCAATTCTTGGTTACCCTAACGATATCCTTTTTTTTTTTTTTTCTGGAGGAAAACCCCCCTCCAGCTAATGAGCTGATGGAAAGTATGAAAAAGCCAGGCTAAAATATTTTAGAAGTGATGAGCTGGGACGGGAACGGGGACCGTCTCCCTACACGGAAGTCTCCCGCAGAGGTCCTTGTCCTTTAGTGTAGCTTGTGGGGCAGGCCAGGAGAGAGGAGGAAGGCTGGGCTGTGTCAAGGGCTGGGGGCAGCCCTGGAATGAGCTCTGGCCCCAGCCTCTGAGGAGCACACACCCTTCTCCATGCTGATCCTGTTTCCCCATCTGTGAAGGGGGCGGAAGAAATGCTTCTGAAGATCCCTCCCAGCCCTGAGATGGAGGGATTCTGATTCCTGCCACTGCTTCGGTCCTGAACCCATCTGGCCTCTCATGCAGCCCTCACCTGCCACACAGTCCAATGTCAGGACTAATGTGATGACCAGCAGTGCACCTGGACCACTTGACGGGAGCTCCCCACCCTCTCCAACACCACGGCACTGGAGGAGCCGGCTGGATGAAGTCTCTGGAGGGTGGGTGCACTGGGCATGGCCTGGTCCCACTCCCCAGTGCATCTGCCTGCCCTGAACCCCCTCTTGCCTCCAGGGAGGGTTCCCATTTCCAGTGCTTTCTTTCCTTGACCAGGAAGACCCACCTCACCCCCTAATCTCTCCTTTTGCTCTATTTTATTTACATTATGATGGATCCTTCTAGGTCAGTGGTTCTCGGTCAGGGGTGGCTTCACCCTCCAGGACATTTGACAATGTCTGGACAAGTGCTGGTATCACAGCTGGGGGGCTGTGATAGGAACTAGTGGGGAGAGGTCAGGGGTGTTGCTAAGTGTCCTACAATGCACTGGACAGCCCGCACAACAATGATTTATCAGGCCCCAAATTTGGATTATGCCACGGTGGAGATGCCCTGTCCTAGGTGGGATGACATAGTGGATGGAGTTCATTCACCTGTTTCAGGCTCCCCTTCCATTGAGATGTAAGCAGCTGGGAAGCCAGGTGGGGCAGTGGGGCCGGGCTGGTGGGATACGGCGGAAGGTATGTGCACTACTCCAGGCTCAGACCCTACGAACCCCCTGTGCAACTCCTAGGTTCTCCCCGCTGTCAAAACAGGGCAACTCTGAAGCTCAGGGTTGAGGACGGCAGAGCTCCTACCAGCTGGGGCCCTCGAATGACTGTGGGGGAGTGTCCCTCCCCTCCCTCACCTCTGCTAGGACTTTAAATGAGCACAAAGATACACTTCTCTGGTGCTAAGCCCCCAGGATTTGGGGGGTCTGTCTGTAATTGCAGCTGGCGTTGCCTTGACTAGCACTAGAGGCAAGGAGAACACTCTGGATTGAGACCCTCAGGGTCAGGGATGGAGCTCTGAAGGTGGCAGGAGGACTGGGAAGCCCTCATGGCCTTCGACCTGCCCTCCTTCTGCCCTCAGCAGGTGGTTAAGGAAGGTCCCTGGACTGCTGGCCCTCTGCAGGATGACCACCCCCCCCAATAGATGGTTCTGGAATGACCCTGTACCTCACTTCCCAAGTGCACAGAGCTGTTTCTGGCACTCAGAAGGGCTTCTGGCCTGCTACACCCCAGATTGACCCACTTTGAAAAGTAGCTGCTGGAATTCTTGGGGCATGGAGGTCAGGATTCAACTCTTGGGCTGGGGTGGGGTTACATTTTCCAGCCACACTCTTCAGGCTCCCATTTACTAGATTTTTCCCACTTCTCTGATTGGCCCAGCTCCCACCCCACCTTCCACCCGCTCCTATCAAGCCAGCCCTTTTTTTCCTCAGGTCCACGGGGGCCCAATTGATAATTTAATTAAGAATAAAAGAAATCACCCTAGAACCTGCCCAAAGCCCCCAGCATGTGTCTTTGTTAGGCATCTTGTCTCCCTTTCAACAGCGAGCACCGGGGCACCGGTGGAGCGCAGCTAATCGGCGTCCCTGCCCCAGCAGCGAGAGCAGCCTCTCGGAGAGAGCGCCCGCCGTCGGCACCCCGCACACCCCTCCGGCTGATAGCGCTCAGCAGATACATATCTCTGGCAAACAGACGCCGGAGAATTTGCTTCCAGGGACCTTTCCTCTCAGCCATGAATATTAATCCGCTGTAATTTGCCGAGATACAATCTCTCCAGCCTTCCCCCATGTGTTTGGCTGGAGTGTGGAGCGGGTGGGAGGGTGGCGGGTGTGACCGTAAAGGCGGGCATGTGCGCGCACGCCAAGATCGTTCTGTCCTGGTGCCAGAGGCTGTTGGGATTGGAAAGGGGGTGAGGACAGAGGGTAGGAGTGAGAAAAGTGGGTGGCAAGGTGTCAGGCGCGGGGTGACGGGAGTGAGGGTGGAGAGAGGCTCTCACCCGCCACAGCGAACGCAGTAGAGACGCGCTCACGAGCCCGCCCACAGCCACGGCACCTGCTCTTGTGGAACCGTCATGGCGCTGCTTTTGCCTCTGAGTCTGGATGGGGCCTTGGCATCCTTCTCAACACAGTATTCCAGGCAGCCTCTGCCAACCAACTGGCCTGCAGGCTGCCATCACTGATACCCCTGGAGCTGTGTGGTAACCTCAGAGAAGGGGGTTAGGGAGGGCTGAGGACTCGCCTGTCCTAGCACCTGTGTGGGGGAGCACCCCCCCTTCTGCAATGCAGCCTCACTGTCTGTGTTAAGGGTAAACCAGGCTCTGCTGGCTCTACTGACCCTCAGTGAGGTGCGAGGAAGCCTGAGCCGACGCATACAGCATGAGTCCGTCCACCTGTTAACCTGGGGGTGCGACTCCAATTCTCCCCTGGCTCCAGAGCCACACCCTTTACCATGTGACTTCGCGGGTCTTCCCACTCAAGAGGCAGAGTTCTAGCAGGTGACTTGCTTTGACCATCGGGATGTTAGCAGAGGCTTGGCAAACCCACGTTTCTGCTTCCTCCCTGTTCCTCTGTGATTGCCGGGAGATGGCTTGCTGGCTGGGGGCTGGGACGTGCGGAGCAGGGCCCCCCGGTTATTCTAACCTGTCAACAGCGAGCCGACCCCAGGCTAATCAGACAGCCCGAGCCAAGGTCCCAATCTGCACATTCCTATGACAGGTCAAGCTTACTGCCTCAGGTCCCTGGGACCTTTCGTTAGGCAGCATTACTGTATCTGTAGGTAATGGATACATTCTAGGACAGCGGTTTTCAATGGTGGCTGCATGTCAGAAACGGGGGAGCTTTAAAAAAAACAACTCAGCACCCGGGTACACCCCATTTTAACAAACTCAGAATGTGCAGGGGGTAGGATCTAAAGATCAACACGTTTTAAATTGTCCAAAACGATTTTAACAGGTAGCCAGGTTGAGAATTACTGTACCAGGACCAATTCCCTACAAGAGCAATCACGTTATCCTTCTTCTCTCCTTGTCTTTGTCCCCGATGTCACATAATTTCCACATAAGACAGAATTAAGGACCCTGACTCTGGAGTTGGCCAGCCTGGAGCTAGCTGTGTGAGACCTGGCAACGTAGCTCAGCTCTGGGGGCTCTACGGTCCCCAAAGTGGAGACACAGCCAGCCCCCTCCCCGGACTGTTGTGAGGGTCATTCCTCTGATGGATGCTCTTTGAGCGTGCGCTCTGGGGATCGAAAGGGGAAGGAGACAGAGCGTCTCTTGCTTGGAGGTGCACACCCATCCTGGGGGAGAGGATGACGTGTGTGTGTGCTTAGCCCAGGTTCGAGGACGCGGCGGCCACTCAATGAACGACAGCCGCTGTTCGTGTCGGGATGAGGCCTCTCTCTCACCAAAGGCAAGAACCGTCCACCTCGGCTCCCTCTTCCCACAGAGACCAGGACGGGCTCTGCCCACAGCTGACCTGTGGCCTGAGGAGACCAGGACAAAGGTGGTCTTTCTTGTTTTCTGGGAGGGGTGGGGAGAGCTGGAGTCCAAAGGGGAGAGCTTGGGCTGGCTCCAGGCCCTGAGGAGGGAGCAGGAGGGCTGGGACCGTCCCTGGAGGAAATGCTTTGCCCCTCGTCTGCTCTGGAGGTGTTGGCTCCCTGGCTCCTGCCCACAAGCCCGGCTGCCACAACCCACGCCCTGGGCCACACAGAGGGGTCCTTGTTCATGCTGAAAGGGCCATGTGTTTCTCTCCCTGCCGGGCCTGCCCTGGCCTCCCGCCTCCTTGCAGCCAAAACACACACAGCCACACCCGCACCCCACATGGGAAGCCGCCGGGTGGCCACCCTGCCGGGGACATGCCCGCGTCTGCCGCAGATGGGAATGGCTTCTGTCGCTGCCTGTTGGGGGTTTAAGTGCTTTGGGGCCAACGCCCTGGGGTTCCCCAGGAAGGCAACCAAGCTGTTGCGTCTCTAAGTCTTCACACGTGTGTTCCCAGAAGGCACCCTTCTCTTGTCATCCGGGAGGTCCCAAGTCCCCTCTCCCACAGGGCGAGCCCCCTCACGTCCCCCTCCAGAGCAGGGCCTCACATGCGGCTGCTGGGCGGGATCTTGCGGCCGTCCCGGAACCAGGTCACCTGTGGCCGTGGGAAGCTGGCGATGCGTGGGGCACGGATGACAGCTGCTTCTCCGTGGGAGACACTCTGGTGCTTCTCGCCTTCCTCAAAGCTGCCCATGTCTGCGGGAGGAAAGAGCATACGTGGGGGTCAGATTGCCTGCTCCTTGGCTGGGAGTGGTGGCGGCAGGATGACTGTGGGGGGAAGGAGGCCACCGGGCTCAGACCACCCACCTGACCCCATCACCCCACCCCCTAAGCCCATCATTATGACATGGCCCGCTTTGTGCTTTTGGGGTTGATATCCATATATCCATGAACCAATCAATTCATCCAGCAACCATGAAGAGGTTGGTCATGATGTCACACATTCTACAAAGGGAAAAACTGCCCAGACAGTCTCAGAGAAGTTCCTTGACTTG
Organism: Ailuropoda melanoleuca; assembly: GCF_002007445.2. Taxonomy (NCBI): domain Eukaryota; kingdom Metazoa; phylum Chordata; class Mammalia; order Carnivora; family Ursidae; genus Ailuropoda; species Ailuropoda melanoleuca. The sequence goes on from NC_048230.1 coordinate 38,267,253, forward strand.
TCCAAGGGCACATGGCTAGGAAGGGTCAGAGCCTGGATTTGAACTCAGATCTGAGTCTGGAGTCTGCTCTACAGGGCACTCGGGGTTTCAGCGTGAGGCACATCTTGGGGCTGGTTTCCTAGGTTCTTGGTGGAGGCAAGGTTGGGTACACTGGGGAGGGTGGGGTCTTGGATGCTCATAGAGTATGGAGATGACTTCCCTCCTCTGCCTTGGGTGGGAAGTGTATGAGGCTGCATGCATGTGTGAATGGAAACACCATATTGCTCTTTTAAAAACATGCCTACCCCGCTGGCAGATAAGGAGGGGAACATTTATCCTAGCTCTCATATGTCAGCCAGGAGGGGAAGAGAGCGGCAGAGATGAAGGCAGGAAACTTCTGGTTGCCCACCTGCCTGCTAGAATCGGGGTGGGGTTTGATTCTAGTAGCAGAGGGTTACAACGGGGTACAGGAAGGGGTCTGTGCTAAACATGAACACTTTTGAACACTAACGTACATCCTTGCTACTCAAAGTGTGGTCCGTGGGCCAGAGGCATGAGTGTCACCTGGGAGCCTGTCTCAAGCCCCACCCCAGACCTACTGCATCTTCAACAGACCCCTGGTAAAGGGTGTCTATGTTCAAGTGTGAGAAGCATCATTGCCCCCAACTTGGCCACATGCCAGTTAGAAAAAGTGCTGATGTCAAGTTCTTGAACCTGCAGACTTCTGTTTCCACTGGTTTGGGGTGTGAGCTGGCCATCAGCATTCCCGTGTGCAATCAGGTTCTGACCACTGAACACTTAGCTGCATGTCCCCACTGCTTGCCGTCCCCTCCCTGGCCAAGGGGGCCACGTCCTAAGCCACCTGGTCTCCTGCTGCTTTCACTGTTATTTCTCAACTTCTCGAATACTGCTGCCTCTTCCCCCTCTCTTTCAACCAGGCATCCCCCAGCCTGGCTAAACCTCAGAATCCCCCGAGGGGCCTTTAAGGTCCGCTGAAGGGTGGGTGGGACTCAGGTGTGGGATTTTCTAAAGTTGCTCAGGTAATTCCAACTTGAGCCAAGGTTGAGAACGACGGTCTGGGCTCAAGCTAGCAGCTCTTAACACTTTGATGGGTCTCAGAATCCCCTGGGAACGTGGTAAGCCTGTAGATTTGTTCCCACCCTTCCCTCCTCCCCAGGGCATGGAAAGGCCCTGCTTCAACGCACCTGGATCTCTGAGTTTTTGATTCACTCTCTCCAGGACGCTGCTACAGGCCAAAGTTTGAGAACCATGGGCCTATCCTCTCTTTTTCCAAAGCCTTGGGGTCTGTTCTCCTCCTGGACACACTCCCCTCATCGAATGGTTTTGACCATGGTCCCTCTGCAAAGACTCTCATATCTGCTCTGGCTCTTCTCTGAGCTCCAACACCCAACACTCGATTTCCAACAGAAAATGTTGGCATTTCTTACCTCCTCCTTGCTATCTTCTGTGAACAGCTCCCACCTGTACCAGCCCTGGAGCCTTTTGTGATGCTTTGCTTTCCTTCCCTGTCCCCACAAAGTCCTTTGACTCTTCCTCTGGGATATCCCTTTCATTTACCAAGCCCCCCGCCCCGGCCCCAGTTCCTACAGGCCCACCACCAAGCAAATCCCGTTACTCCAGCTGCTCTGAACACCCCCCAACAAGGTCTCCTAAGCTCCATTCCACCCCACCATCTCTCACACTCTTCCTAATTAATTTTTTCTGGACATATTGCCGACTTGCTCAGAAACTTTGGGATCTCCTCATTGTCCCAGGAAAGTCTTAAATCCCCTGGCTTGATTCAAGGTCCCTCCCTAATCTGACCCCAATCAACCTTTCCTGTCTTAATGCCCACAGCACATCACGTGCCCTCCCGGCACACTGAATTACACCCCGCTTCTCATCTCAGGCCTGTCCTTGTGTGGGGTCCCTGCCTAGAATGCCATGAGAACAAGCTATGACTCACCAAGGTGCCATGATTCAACAGCATCTCAGAGGGATCCAGCCAATGAAGGTTCTCGAGAAAGAGGATGTGCTGTTGGCATCCTTGTTCTGCATTTGGCAGGCAGTAAATGTAATGGTAATGGCTATGGAGTCCCTGAGACTTGAGTTCAAATCCTAGTTCTGTCAATTATTAGGCATGACCTTGGGCAAAATTTTGACCTTGCTGAGCTTTAATTCCCTCTTCTGTAAAATGGCGTTATGAAGAGTACCTTCCTCGTAGGTTGTAGTCAGGATTATGTGACATACTACACGTGTGTGTCACAATCTATCTTTCCAAAGATGGCTGCACCAGTATTTATCTCCCATCCAAACATGCTCTTCTTATGAATGTGCTGGAAGTGACAGTATACAACTTTCAAGGCTAGGTCATCAAAAGGATGCAGCTTCCCCTTGGATCCATTTCTCTGTCCAGACACATCTACTTGGAATCCAGCCACCATGTTGTAAGGAAGCTCAATCTGGCTCACACAGACATGGGAAGGGTGCATGAAAGGAGGAAGTGAGGTCCCCAGAGGACAGCCAGCGCCCACACTGGACATGTGAATCGATGTGTGAGCCCTCACATAATTTCAGTCCCTAGCCTTTAAGTCTTCCAGCGGAGACCTCAGTCATATAGAGTGGAGATGAGCCATCCCTATTGTCCCTGTCTAGATCCAAGGCTCACACACTTGGTGAGCCTAATAAATGATCGCCATACACCACTACGCTTTGGGGTAATTTGTTACGCAGACATAGAAACTGGAAGAGCATATTAAAGTGCTAAAAATTATATCTAATGTTTGTAGTATTAAAATATTAGTCGTATACATTTTTCACAGCTTAGTTGAAACATCGACCTCTTCAGCAAAGATTACCCCATACCGCCAAATGGAATTAAAGAACACAGACGGCTGCACGCTGACCCTACAACAGCTTTCTTTCTGTTACATGCATGTCATTTCACATGCATGTAATCCTCGTGCTACCATGGCCAGCTCGACTCTACTAAATACACATTTTTAGTTGTTTATTAATTTCCATTACTTGGCTCTGTCTATAAAAAATTGCATCAATAAATCACATTGATTTCAGTTCTCACAATAATTTTATCTATTTAAAAAACTTTTCACAGAACTCTGAAGATATATTTGAACAATTTAAAGCAATTTCATGGTAATAGTGTTTCTTTCTCCCCTCTCTAGTTTTATTAGCTCCATTTCGTCAGTGAGGAAATTAAAGCTCATGGAGATAGAGTGGCTTATCCAACGTTAAGCAGTCCGGGCTGGGCAGGGCCAGCATTCAAACCTGGCCCCCCTCCCTGCATCTCCTCTCTGCTTCTTTCATAACTCATGCCCTACATTAACATGCTTCATGCACATTCTTTATCTCTCCCTACTATACCATAAACTTCAAGAGGCATCACGTTCAACAGCAAGTCCCTACAAGGCACCTGGCCCTGTACTCTGTACACAGTAGGTTCTCTCAAAACTCACCCAATGCCATCACGCAATTACTCTTACTGAGCCCCTACTGTGGGATGGATGAATGGAGGGAGGAAGGGATGGATGGAGGAAAGAAGGGCAGGCGAATGGATGACTGTACACGCATATACAGGTATGTATGTATGTATGGTGAGAGGGATGGAAGGAAGGGCACAGCTGGTCTTGATAGGTGATGAAGAAAGACCTGGTCCCTACCTTTGTGGGGCTTAGAGTCTGCTCGTGGAAACAGGCACAAGCAAGCCAACCCACAGACAAATGTTCAGTGACATACTGTGACAACCGTTAGGAAGGAGGAACAGGGCTCTTCCGTGACAGGCAGCAGCAGGAGACCTACTTTAGCCCGGGGGCGGTGGTGGTAAGGCTTCTTCTAAGCAGAAACATAAATAAGAGTAGGTGTTAGTTAAGAGTGTGTGTGTGTGTGTGTGTGTGTGTGTGCACGTGCGTGTGTGTGTGGTGGGGTGATGGTTCAGACGGAAGAGAGTGTGTGAGGGCCAGGAGACAGGAGAGAAGGGCTAGGCAGAGGAAACAAAAGAATGTCGATAGGGCAGGGAAGCGGGTTTGTTCAGTGGATGAATGGAGAGATGGAGAGATGGAGAGATGGATGGATGGAGGGAAGGATGAATGGATAGATGGATGAGTAGAGGAATGGACAGATGGAGGAAGAAATGGCTGAATGGAGGGATGGGTGAAGAGGGAGGGAGGGATGGTGGGAGGAAGGGAGGGATGAATGGAGGAATGGGGAAGAGGGAGGGACGGATGGAGGGAGGAGGGGACGAATGGAGGAAAGGCAGGCAGGACAGATGACTGTACATGGATGCAGATATGTACGTATGAACGGTGAGAGGGATGGAAGGAAGGGCACAGCTGGTCTTGGCCCACGTTTTGCAGCTCTCCTCCACGTTTCCATCCCACATCTCCCCGCCTCACCATGGCTCGCAAGCCCCCGGCACCCTCCCATTCTCTCCATTGTCCGGAGTCAAGTGGGTTTCCAGGACATGCTCAAGGAGCCCCCCGCTGTGCTCACAGGCCACAAGGCATAGCCAAGCACACACTGAACAGCAGCAGCAAGGGGCCACGGGAGCGTCCACTCAGCCGGCCAGTGCAAAAGGAAGGCTAGAAGGAGGGAGGCTACACGCTGGCAGAGCCTGGGGCCCCAGGAACCCCTGGGAAAATGCACGCACACTAAGGCGGAAACAGATGAGGGTTTTCTCACTTGCTCCCCGAGGTACCGGCTTGTTAACACACCATGTTGTGCCTTCAGCGCTGATCCACTTTTCCTGACGGATTCCCCAAAGAACAAAGAAGTGTAAGCCTGGGGCACAGCTGGAAGTGGCCTCCAAATTCCTGATGTCTTTGTTAACATCTTAACAGGTCTTGTGAAGTACGCATTCCACTTCAGGATACATTCATGGCTTTTATTTATTTCTAAAACATTTTTTTTATCATGAAATATGTCATGCGTACAAAAGAGTGCATATAATTATATGTATACTTTACAGAAGACTAGAACAAACACTCACATACCCACACCCAGCTTTGGGAACACAGCACTAACAAACCTCCCCCCTCCCACCATGGTGCCTGGCCCCCCCCAGGCACCTCCCCTCCTTCTCCAGAGGTAACTGTCACTCCGAATACTGTGGCAATCACGCATGGCTTTCCCCTCAAGTTTTGCCACATAGAGATGCATCCCTAAACAATTTAGGGTTAATGTAGTTTAGTTCCAAGCCCTTTATACCTGGAATTATTTTGTATGTCTACTGTGATTTGCTTTTTTTGGCGCAATTTTTTTTTTTTTTTTTACCTCCAGCTATGCTGCATGGGTGTCCACGTGGCCAGGGAGCACAGCCCACCTGCAGGCTGGGTCTGTTTCTAGCGTTTTGCTGTCCTGCTAAGAACAGTCTCGTGGATCTTCTGGCGCACGCGGCTAAAAGAGTCTCTAGGGCATGAGCCTAAGCGCGGAACTGCTGGGTCCTAGGGCGTGCGCACATTACCTTTACGAGATAATGCTAAACTGTTTCCAAATCTGCACCAATTTACCACTTCGCGCTCCCGCCAGCACTGATGGGAGTTTCTGAGAACTCTTGGTCTTGCTAGGCTCACTGGTTTTTGCCCATCTGGTGGACATGAGATGGTGGGTCATTGTGGTTTTATTAGGGAAACAGTACTTTCTTCCTCCAACAGATCGTATCATGCCTCTCCCCCAACCATGCATATTCATTTCCGTTGCACTGTGAGTAACATCAAAAGTGCCGACCCCTTCTCAAATGCTACCATCTGTCTCTAGTGCCCCACTTCCTCAGCTACATCTCTTTCCACTCTCTCCTTCCCTCACTCTGCTTCAGCTACCCTGGCCTCAGACACCCAAGCCTACCACAGGGCCTTTGCACTTGCTGTGCCCTGGCTAGAAAGATCTTATCCCTTTGTGTGACTCACCCTCTTGCTTCCTTTGAGACTCTGCTCAATGTCGCCTCCCCAGATGGCCTCTCTCAGCCACTACAGCAAACAAGACCCTTGCCCCAGGCTCCATTCCTCTTACTTGGCTTCGTTTTTCCTTATAGCACTTTATTTTTCTCCATGGGCCTTCTATGTTCTGTATTCTATCATATATTCACCTTTTAACTTTGATGGCTCCCTATTATTTTCCTGAGGGTGGGAACAGGTGTCCCGGTTTCGTCCCCCGTGTCCTCACTGCCTAGAACACAGCTCAGCAATGCAGTGGGCATACAGCGATAGTTGTTGCACGAGTGATTGAATCATTCAGGCAAAATGGGTGCTCCAGAAAGACACAATAATGTTCTCTAGAACTGTAGCACAGCCCCTCAATATTCTGCATTCAATGCTCACGCTCAGGTTAAGAATGAAGAAAAACGGGCCCACTGGTGGCATTATGGGCATTAACCCCAACCACAGTCTTGATACCTCACGTCCCATCTTGTACAGGTGGCTTCTGGATAAGGCAGGGCGCTTTGCCCTGTGGCCTATGGATGGGTTTGCTGCTCTCAGGATGTGGATGTGGACAGCCGGGAAGGATCCTTGACCCAGCAAGCCTCTCCTAACCCCTCAGCCGTTCAGCCAGCTTACTGCAAGCCAGAAATTTATGGCAACTTAAAGACAAAGAGGAGACTGGGGAGGGGGGTGGTGGTGATGGTGAGGAGTACAGGCAGAAAGGGAGCTGGGGAGGGGGTGGATGTTTTACTGACTTCCTCTTAATTGCTGTAATTAAAAACATGTAAAGAATCTTTTTGTAACGACTTTGCCATTATCATTAGTTGTTAGCACAGCTGCCTTATTAATTTCTCGTTAGAACCCAATTCATAGTCCGTCTTTGGGAAGGGGGGGTGGGTCCTGCCTGGCCCAGTCCCGGAAGGAGCCTGGAAGGGCAGCATCACCAGGAACCGGCTGCCTGGAGCCCCAGGGCAAAGCCTTCTGCCCCCTGGGATGCAGAAACCCACTGGGAGAGATGGAGGGGTCTGGAGAAGCAGCCATTGCCCACCCATCCTTAGACCTGTGGGCATCTGTGTGACTGTGTGAGAGAGGCAGGTAGACAGACAGACAGATGCAGGAGGACTGCAGGGCACACAGCCGGGAGAGCCCCGGACTGGGATTGGGTGAGCAAGGTGGAAGGTTTCAGGAGGCACTGCTATTGGCATCCTGAGAGTGCACGGTGAGTACCGAGGGGGAGGACCTCCTTAAATTCTGCATCCTCCTTGCCTCTCTCGCCTTACCCTAGCCCCAGCTCTGGAGCGCAGACACGGTGGTGAGGAGTATGCCTGCGAAGGTGGCCAGAGTGAGAAAGCTGAATGTTTATTCCGGGACGCAAAGGGAGGAGGAAGCAAAAGCACAGAGAAGTTAAGTAACTTGCCCAAGGTCACCCAGCTAGGGAGAGGGGAGCCTGGATTTGAATGGGGGTGGGGGTGGCGAGGGCGGCTCATGGCTATACCCTACAGTGTGACGGTAGCGAGGCAAGAAAAGGTGGAAGGTAGAAATGCTGGCTGTGGGACCTTGGGCTGTCCCCTACCTTCTCTGAGCCTCCGTTTCCCCATCTAGAGATGTGCCTTGTACCACACACCTTCCTGCCTCCCACACTTGTCCTGGGAACCCACGGGGGAAAGACAGGCACACAATTACACTGGAGGGATCCTTCTGGAGGCTCTGCCATATCTCCTTTAGCGTCTTCTGAGAGACATGGGCTTGAATCTGTGTCGGTTCCAAGGGGTCTTGGGGCACGTGCTCACCTTTCCAGGGGGATGGAGGCCGTGCTTCTTTCTTTGTCTGCCCCCACCCTACACGCATACACCAGGTGCCCGGAGTCCTAAGCTACTCAGCGCCGAGGCTGGGGCTGGAAACCACACTTCCTGACCGTCCCCCCCGTCCCGTGGCATGGCCATGTTTTAGGCACAAAAGAACCCGGGAACTACTTGTAAGTATTTTCATCTGCTCGCCTCTGCTGACAGCCAAGAAGAGCGCGTGACCCCCACCCCGCGGTGTCAGATGGTGTTCATCCTAGGTGGACACAGCATCCCTTTGCAGCGCTGTCTGGACATGGGACATGACAGTCCAGGGCACCCACCGGGTTCCATGGGAACCTTGACCTCAGCAGGTAAGCCCCCTCTCCCCACCCCCACTGCATTTTGATTTATCTCTTCCTGACCTTAGACAGCAGTGTGGTGGTGGTGGGGTGTTTTGGAATCGGGCAGCTGTGGGTTCAAGTCCCACTCTGGTACTTCCTCACTGTGTGACTTCGGCCATCACCGCCCCCACCCCGCCACTGCCCCCATCAGCCTTGCGGGATAAGGACGGGAGAGAATGGTGTGCACTGCCCAGCAACAGGTGTACAGAGTGAGGTTGTGGGTGGGGGTGGTTTTGCCAGGTCTCCCCTTTCCCCACACACAGGATCCTGGAGAGTGTTTTGAGTGGGGGGGGGCGGGTTGGATAGCAAATTCTTCAACTTCCATAACTAGAGAGAGAGAGACCCCCTGGATGAGACAAGTTGTGTTCAGCAAGGGAAGGGACGGGGAGGTGAGTTTCCCTTCTCTGTCCCGCTGTGGCCACTGGGGTGGGGTGAAACCGTCATTAACTTGCTAGGATGAGTGTTTTTCTCAAGCGCCCGCTGGAGTCCCCAGGGCTCCCCTCACTCCTCTGGCGTTAGGTCCAAAGGGCTGCAAAGAGTGGCTTCTCCTTTACGATGCTACAGAGCAAGGTGGCTCGATGTGATTTGAGGAGTGGTTCTCAGGGCTGGCCCGGGCGCTGCAGCTGGTGGTCAGGAAGGGGGAGAACCTGGGCCTCCCCACTGCGTTCGGTCCTTCGGGCCCTTCCAGGGAACCCCTGTTCTCTGCCAGGGACCACCTGTGGCCACACGGGCACAGCTAAGCAGCAGCCCCGCAGAGCCTGGTGGCAACGACGGTTGTGACCGTGTGCACAGGCTCCCAAAGCCCGGCTGACATGTAGCTTTGAGGGGACAGCGATGCCCCGTGAGAGGCGGCTGAGGGGCAGACGCTGGGCTGACTGCACGGCCAGGTGCGAGTGTCAGCTCACTGCTCTGCATTTGGCCAGAACCGTGTGTGCCAGGAGCCCTCCCATTCCGTGGCCTGTTTCTTCTTTCCTTACCACGATGCTACAGAAAATGAATTACAGCAGGAATGCTCGCTGACTGGAGATGTCTTACGTGCAGGCACCGGCTAGGTGCGCTGGGCACATGAGCTCAAGGAATTTTCTGGATGAGCCTAGACTGTCGGGGACATCGTGTCCTGGATGGCATTTCCAACTGCATGCACACAGACATGCACACATGTGTCGTCACCAGCCCCAAGGTGACAAAGGGGCAGACCAACCTAGGCATGCTCATTTGCACGCATGCTTGCACACAGATATATGGATACATGTGTACGCACACACATGCACACGTGTTCTCTCCCACATGCAGGGGACCAAGAAGCAGACTGATGTGCACACACACACACTCGCACACACGTGCAGGAACCCATATGCACGCACGCACGCTTGCACGCACATGGGCACACACATGCATGTGCAGTCTCTCTGGAGGCTAGCCCGTGGCTCTGCCCCTGCCCCGCGGGACTCCAGGCGCTGGCTAAATGGAGCTCCCCGGGAGCTCTCCAGCCACTGGCAGTGCCCTGATCCATCATCTTAACTCAGGGCTTTTCCGCTCCTCTGAGTGAGCTGACTTGCCTTTAGCGCTGATTTATGGAGACAATCCGTCCTCCACTTTTGATTACGGTTGTTTTCCATAATTATTATCAACACTCTTTGCCTCACTTGAGGTTTCCTTTTAGATTTCTCTCCCCTGCTTCTATTCAAGTAGCAAGTTCTCTCCTGTGCTAATTCAGAGGCGAGCCCCTGTAGGCTCCAGGTGAGAAGATGTCCCTTTTTTTTTTTTTTTAATTTCAAGGCTCACTAAGGCTTTCCATGCTCCCATGTCCCACTGTGCCACCTTGGACCTTTGCCCCTGGAAGAACCCAGGATGAAACAGCCCATAATGAGGCTCATTTGTAGCACACAGCAGCTATTTTAGGATGGCGGGCACGCCTGGGAAGGGGATGCCGAGTCTCACGAGGGGAATGTTGATGGGTGCTCTGGGGCCCTGGTCCTTGAGATGCACTTGGGATCTTCTGAAGCTGCCTTCCCTTCTTCCATTTGAGAAAGTCCTTCCGGGGACTGGTAGAGGGACTTGCAGGGGCCTACACTTTACTGTCTGCTCACCTGGCTCCTCCGGGAACCCAGACTCGTCATCCCCACCCCTCCGTCTTAGGGTCATGGTGCCACTAGGAGGCATCCCCCAGTGAGCCCGTGGATCACGGGACCCGCTCGCTGTTACTGCTCCTGGGCTGAGCGAGTTGGAGGATGGGAAGGTTAAGGTCATGGGTGGCACCAGGAAGTCTGCGGAGAAGAGTGTCAGAGCTGAAGAGGTTCAGGTGGGCCACCAAGAAGACCCCCAAGTGTGAGGCCCAGCCAACCCCAGAGAAGGCCCTCGAACCAGGTGACAGGTCCCCCTTTATAAAAGCAGCAGCCGGTCCCACGTAAAGAGTGCTGAACTCTGAGCCGACAGATGTGTGTGTGCCTGGTCAGTGGTGCCGCCTTGAGAGCACCTGTCAACCACAAAACGAGGGCACTCTCATGACAGCCGAGAAGGGCCACCATCAGCACCCTATGAGCAGGGGAGGCTACGGCTGGATTTGGCTCTGCCCAGAGCATGGTGGTGGGTGAGGGCCCTGCAGACCCTCTCCTGCTCCACACCCCTCCCTGCCCCCAAGTCGCCCAGCGTACTACTCACAGGCCACCTGGACCTCGGTTTGCCGCTGCAGCAGAGCGCCCATCCGGTTCCGCACGATGCAGCGGTAGAAGCCTGCGTGGGTGCGGTCCAGGCTGGTGATCATGTACCTGGGGGCAGACGAGACAGCCAGTGAGCAAGTCAGGCAGGTGCAGGGATGCACGTGGCAGAGTGGGATCAGAGGGGGACGGTCGCCAGGTCACCCTCTTCCTGAACGGAGAGCACCAGGGAGTTCCGGATTCTCTGCCATGTCTTCGAGCACAGGAAGGTCCCCATCAATAGAAACGTCCCTCCCGAGGGCAGCCAGGCTTTTGCTCAGATGCCTAGGGAGCAGCCTGCATTTTCCCGTAGACGGGAGGTGCTATGCCTGAGCCCTTGACCCTGGTGGTGACCCGGCCTCCAGGACTGGAGGTCCTCTGCTGGTCCTCTGCTGGAGGCTGCTGTCTTCCCTTGCCTGTGACTCACATGACTGGGAAGGTGGGGGCATTCTGTTTCGGTCAGGCCCAGGTCTGTACTGTAAATATGAATTGAAATGGATGGGGGTGGTGGAGGCAGGAACCTTCCTATGCTTCCCCAAATGCTTTGTATCACCTCACCCTAACACTCCAGACAGTGCCACTGCCACTTTGTGGAGGGAAAAGGCAGAGCCTCCCGAGCAGGACAGGCTGGCTTTCTGTATGTGTGGGCCCTGAGGCCAGGATGCACGAACCCGAGGAGGACCGTTGGAAGCCTGCTCTGGGAGCACGTGACTGGCCCAAAGGGCAGCAGAGTCTGGTGGTAGGGGACAGGTAGCTGGAGCGCAGGTATACAGGGCACTGACCTGGCTGAGAGGCAGGGAGGAGGCCAGGCCAAGTTGGTGAGAGGGCCTTCCGGCTGGTAAGACACAGGCAGGTGCTCTCTGGTACGGAGGGGGCTAGTTCCCCTGGTGCCCCCTCTATGATCACTTTTCCTGTCCCAGGCCAGTGGATGGCCCAGCAGGGACCTCAGAGGATCAGGGGGCTTGTGCCTAGGACATCTTCTCCATTCTTGGGTGTCCTAGGGTTTGCCCAGATGACTTGGTGGACAAGCTCATTGCCACCTGGCCCTAGGCTATGCCATCCCTGGGACAGAGCAACCTTATTCTTAAGAGTTGCTAAGTTTCCTTTTACACAAGTTCTAGCTGGGGCTTATCAGCACCATGAGTACTACCATCTCCACCACCACCGCCACCACCACCACCATCACCGACACCAACATCACCACAGACACCAACATCACCATTAGCACCACTACCACCATCAGCATCACCACTACCACTATCACTACCACCACCACCATCACTGACACCACCACCATCATCACCACCACCAACACCACCATCATCATCACCACCATCACCATCACCACCACCACCATAATCATCACCACCATCACCACCACCATCATCACTGACACCAACATCACCATTAGTACCACCATCACCATCAGCATCACCACTACCACCATCACCACCACCACCACCATCACTGACACCACCATCATCATCACCACCACCATCATCATCGCCACCATCGCCATCACCACCACCACCATCACTACCACCATCGCCATCACCATCATCATCACCATCACCATCGTCATCACCATCATCATCTCACGACAGTGAAACAAGCACTACCCCTTTCTGAGCACCAGCTATGCCTCTGGCCTGGTCTTAAGTACTTTCCCTACATTTTTTCATGTCACACAGCAGTTCCCAGACTATTGGATATCATGGACCAGTAACATTTAAAAAAATGGGACTTGACATAAGACTGTCAACTTTTTCCTTTGCCAAGTAAGATCATTAAAACCAACCAACCAAAAAGCAAACAAACTATCCAGCAACCAAAAACTTAAAAAAAAAACCCAGATAATATTAAAAACATTAAAAAGTGCCAGGCAGGGAGAGAAAAATAAACAGAAACGGTCAGCCTTTTATCTAAAAAGGACATTTTGCGGTCACAGCAGAAATGTAATCTCAGCATAAAAGCAATTTTAACAAATTTTTAAACTTAAATTTTATGCAAACCCACTACGCTAGCCTCACTTTCCTTGTCGTATGCGAACAAGGGCGAATAGCTGTGGGGCTACATATGAGAGTCCTTCACTTAATCCTTGGAGCGGGTACATTTATCAGTATCCCCATTTTAGAGGTGGGGAGACTGAGGTTCAGAAATGTTTCCTCACTGACAGGCAGTCTCATAGGTGGTAAGAGGCAGGGCCAGGGTCCCACAGAGGCTGTGTGACCCCAAGCTCAGCTGCTAACCAGTTCAACACAGACGTCATTTTCCAAAGGGCCCCCCTTCCATCCTGGGACTCATGGATGCTCTGGTTCTGGCTGTCTAAGCCTCTTATCTCTGCCACCGGCTGCAGTTCTTATCTGTCCCTCGCGACTGTGCACAGTGTGATGGAGGGGAGATAGCGGGCGCCCAGGCTCTGGCAAATTTCCCGTTCTGCTTCCACCCCATCCTCAAGCCCATTCCCACTCTCGCTTGCCTCGACCGCAGGGAGGGGAGATAGCTTTGGGGAAACTGTTTGGGTCTCGAAAGCGATGGGGTGACCTGACAGGAGAGATAGAAGGCGAGATTGGCTGGAACAGCTCTCTATCTTTGAAAATGGAATCTGAAAATTATTAAAAAGCTGCAGGGAGAGAACTATGAACAGAAACAGCTCCCAAAACTAACAAAAAGATGCTCAACTTCCATCACGATGAAAGGCCGAGCAAAACAAGACAACATGCACATCTCAGACTGCTGAAGACTTTCGCGTTCGATCACGCGCAGCACTGGCCGGAGTGCGGGGGAGGGGAGATGTACCCTCAGGTCAGCCGGTGCAAGTGCAGAGTGGTCCAGCCTTTGGGGCAAAATCTTTCAGAATGAGAATAGGCAAGCCTTTTGACCTAGAGGCTGCACTCCTGCGAGGTGGCCTCTTAGATATACTGCAAAAATGTGGCAAACAAACAAACAAACAAACAAACAAACAAAAAACCAGGTGTAAGGATGCTCAAGGTGGCACTGCTTTGAACAGCAGAGATAAACACTCAACCGGAAACAACCTAGACATCCGTCCAGAATGCAACTGGGTCAGTTACCAACATTGCAGCCGCCAAATGAACGAGGAGCACCTGTCTGTATGAGACACAATGGTCTCCGAGACGCACAAAGCACGGAAAGGAAGTCGAAGTTGGAGAGGGGGAGATGCTTATGGAAGTAACAACACGAGGAAGGACGCGGCCAAGCAGTACCACGGCGGAGCATCAGGGACCAGAGTGATAACGGATGGTTCTGGCTCTCTGTAAGCTGCTGCGTATGGACACAGGCTACCAGGCCCTCGTCTGATGTTTAGGATCATGCAAATCGACCCAATAAAAATAATTTCAGTTTGTGGACCAAAAAAAAAAAAAAAAAACATTAAAGAAGAGTGTAAATGGTATGACACCATGTAGGTAAATGAGACAGAATACACATTTGTATATATTTGCATACGTATGATCACATGTACGTAAAATGTGTATATTTGCATATGATACAAGTACCTAAATGTATATATTTGCATAAACATGATACACGTACATAGAGCGTTTTCTAGATGGGGATACTCGATGGCTACCTGTTATCTCCCTTTTGGGAGACGTGCTGGGTAGGGAGGGAAACTTCTATTTTTTATGTCTTTCTATGCCATCAGAATTTCTTTCATCGTATGCATATATTGCTTTTATTTTAAAAATAAAATGTACAAATGCACTTTGAGCATATAATTTAAGTATACATTATAGAACAGACACCAGGGACTCATTGGATGTGGGTTTGTTTGCTGATGTCAGTGATGCGTGGTGAAATTTAAACTTTAATAAAAGTAGGTTTCTGCACAAGGCTGTATGTCTGTTTGCTTCAGCCAGGAATCCCCCAGGCCCCGGGGGAAGGTCAACTGGCTGCAGGCTGGCCCCTCCCCCAAGGCCAGAAGAGGAGCACTGACCCTGGACCTCCCTTCTGTCTCCCTGTAGTGGAGGCCAGGTGCTCCCTGGCCTGACCGAGTGGGGTGCAGCCTCCTCTCCATCCCCAGCCTCCCTCTCCTCCCCACATGGGAGACCTATTTCTGGCTGGATGGCAACATTATTTAAAGTAACAATTCTGCCCACTGCCTTTCCTACCAGGGAAGCCCACTTCACTCCACAGCTTCGGTCTCCCTGCCTCCTAGGCGGGTGGATGAGGCAGCCGGCCAGCATCTCAGCTTGCAAATCTAGCGTGCTGTACGCAGCCTTGATAACGGCAGTAGCAGCGCTCATTATCCCTGAAATGCTCCCTTCTGGGCCCTCTGGACACACTCAGCCCCCAGCTCTGTCTGCCTCACCCACCTGCGGCCGCGGGCCTGGTAGGAAAGTGGATGAGCCCAGCCCTGTCTGTCTCCTCCAGGGGCAGGGGGATGGACGGAATTCCCTGTATAGCAGGGCCTACACCTGATCCACCCAAGGGGAGCATGGCATTGAAGAAAGCACTGGAGCTTCTGACTCAGAGAAATTTAGGCTTGACTTTCCCCTCTACTCTTTCTTAGGAATGTGGGCTGGGCTTGTTATGGAGCCTTGCAAGCCTCAGCTTTGCCATCTGTAAAATGGGGACAATGATGGCCATCTTTGATAGGCTGATTGTAAGAGGCCCTGGATATAATTGCCAGGCATACGGCGGGTGCTGCACAAGCACCTGACAAATGAAGGAGCGGGTGTATGAGTCACTGGCGGGGAGTGGAAGGTGTGGGGTGAGGTGGGGAGGTTCAGGGAGGAGGACAAGGGAGTGTGGCAGAAACCCCCCACCGGAATGTGGATCCAGGAGGGGCTCCACACCAAGCATCAGATTCCCTTGCCTGGCAAATTCTTCAGCTTTCCCATGGACGTGTGAACCCCAACAGTGCCCAGCCACCAGTGCAGGACCTGCCATGCCCCCTCGGTTACCCAGTCTTCTTTATTGGTAGAGGGGTCTCACCTCAGTCCCTCAGCTGCCAGCAGAGGGCGTGCCCTCCTCTTCTGCCTCCTCAGGGACCCCGAGGCCAGTGAAAATGACAGACCCCCTTTCCAAAGGCTGCTCCTCTCAGCTTCCTGACCCCAGTGAACTTCCTGCCACTAGCCTGACCTCCCGACCTCCTGGTAATCTCAGTTTGTGTCCTCTGGGTGCAGAGCCTGAGCCGGGCTTCTCTGCGGACAAGGAGCAGCGACGGTGGGTAAGGGGCACCTCTTCCTGGCTGACCTGCAGCTTTATTCTCCCTCTGATGACAAAAAGTCCCAGGGGCGTGGCTTGAGGGACTGAGGGACACCCGGAGTCACCCACCTTGAGGCCCCCTCAAAGGACCACTTATTTATTGATTTCTTCTGGGAAACACACGCACAGGACATGAAGACTAGAAGAAAAGGTGCACAGGAAATGTCTTTCCCACCCCGTGCCCCAGTTGCTCGGTCACTCCCAGCTCCACACACACATAACCGCAGCGACTAGCTTCCTGAGTCGCTTTTCAGAACTTCTCCAGGCGAACACAAGTACATGCAAGTTCACGGTCCCTCCCCTTTCCAGCAGGAGACTCGGGGCCTCCTTTGGGCAGTTCTACTCCTTCCTTTGTGCATGTGACAAGGAGATCTTTTCATAACCCCATGTGTGTGCACGTAACTGACCTTCCTCAGGCTTCCTAACAGTGGCGGGGAAGTCTTATTTTGTCTCCACTGGATGGTCAAATGGAGAAGACGGGGAGGGGGTGGATGGTGGTGGTGGGGGGAGACCCTTGGGGCAGGGCTTGGCCAGGGTGGAAAGAAAGGAAGATGCACTAAGGATCCACACGGTTCTCCCTGCCCCCCTCAGAGTGTCCCAATTCGGCCGGCAGGACCCACCGGCTCAGTCCACTCCTCCGAGATGGAGAGAAGAGCTCAGAGTGCAGGGCGCACGGTGAGCCGGGGAGGAGCCAGGACAGATAGATGGACTCTCGGAGACACGAGCTGGGCAGGGAGGAAAGGAGGCCCTAACAAATGTGGCATCTTCTCCGGCACACGAGGAAACACACAGTGCCCTTTTTGGTTGGAGTCCTTGAGTGTCACAGTTGATATTTAAAATGATTCTTCCTCGCATTAAATAAGATATTTCAATTCCACAGAGCTGTCAGGAGCTGATGCGGACACTAGAAATAATAGGCACCCTCTCCTTGTATTGTCCTCGTTAATAAATCAGCTGCCTGGAGATGCACGCGCTGGTGCTCACGCAGAGGAAGGGTGTATGTGTGTGTGTGTGCACACACGTGTGTACATGCGTGCACCACTGCTCCCCCACCCCTGCACATTCCTATGCTTCCACCCACATGCACGCTTCCACCCACACGGATGCACATTTATGCATACGTGTACAAAGTTGTGTACACACAAGCGCACTCATCCCACTCCAAACACACACACGTGTGCACACACACCCAGCACATAAGCACTCATGCACACCCATGTTTGCATACATGCACACACGCACACACCGTGCACATGGTCGTGCACACCTGTGCACACTCACACAAGTCACACAGTGTATACGCACATGTACACATACACGCTCACACAGCCTGGACATACACTCGTGCGTACACATGTGCATGCACTCCCACACAGACACACACTCGTGTGCTCATGCGTGCCTGTGTGCACACAACAGGCACACCCACCCACACTCATGCAAACACACTCATGCACGCGGGTAACACTTCTGGGGTGAACCCATGTCCAGCCTCTCCTACCCGAGGTCACCCAGGGCACCCCAATCCACCCTGCTCTCACACCAAGGCCCTGGGCACTCTGCGCTCTCACACTAAAGCCCCGGGCACTCTGGGCTGCCCCATTCAGAGGCGCTCAGGACACGCGGGTGTCCGGTCACAGACCACACATTCTCTCCCACCAAACCACATCTTCCAGGGGCAAGGGAGCCCCCGGGGACTGACCCCTTGGTGCTAGGGCTTTTCTCTCCAGAGGCACTGTGTGTGGAGAGGAGGGAAGCTGGACAGGGAGGGAACTGAGGTTTGGGGCAAACAGATCCCCCAGCCGTGCCCCTTCGCTCCCTCACTAGGGTGTGGGCTCTCCGTGACTTAGCCACTAGGCCTCTTTTCTTCAAGCGAGCTGTGCTGGGCGGGGGGACAGGTTGGGGGGAAAGCAGCCGAGCCTCTACATCCACTGGGGGGTCAGCGAGGGCTCTGGGTCCCCCGCCTGCCGGTGTCACCACAGACGGCCGAGGCTGACATAGGCTGTGGGGACAGTGGCAGGTGGCTGAGCTCTGGGGACGCAGGCTTCCTTCCCTGTTCCCAAGGACTTTTGGGCAACGGGAGACACAGCAAGTCCCGGTGTGTGCCCGTGTCCTCCCACACCTGCGGACACACGCCCCGTTGCCCTTCCTGCAGCAGGGAGACAGCAGGCCCTCCAAGCACTGGCCACTGGGGCCGCGGCAGGCTAGAAAGGGGCCCCACCTCGTGGGTTTGCTTTTGCAAAGGTTCCTCAGGAAAGAAAGCAAAACTCCATCCAGAGTGATTTAAAGGGGAAAGTACATGTACCAGAAAAGAGATAATAGTAATGTACCATTATATAATTAACGTAATTAGCACGAGGATAAAAAGTGTCATGTATCTAACATATATCAGCTCAGCTAATGCTCACGATCCCGGAGGAGGCTTGTGCTAATGGAAGCTCAGTTTATAGCTGAGAAAACTGGGCCCAGAGTCATTAAGTAACCTGCCGCAGGTCACACAGAGAATGAGTACCTTGCACACAGGGGCGGTCTGGTACACAGACAGGATGGACCTCACCGAGACGCGTACCCAGTCGTTGGGGTCTCTCCTTTCTGGGGTTTGCTTGGAAGAAGGAAGTGCTATCTACACTGTGCTTCTTACACGCAGAGAGACTGTTGATGGAGGGACGAGAGGGGTTTCTGGGCAGGACCTGATGATTTGGTCTGCAGCACGTTGCAGAGAAAGCTGGTGCCAAGTGCTGGCCACTCAGTATCCGTGGAGATGCAGGCGCCTGGGACATGACTGTCCCGGAAAACTCTTTAGTGGGACTTTTTTTTTTTTTTTTTAAGATTTTATTTATTCATTCGACAGAGATAGAGACAGCCAGCGAGAGAGGGAACACAAGCAGGGGGAGTGGGAGAGGAAGAAGCAGGCTCATAGCAGAGGAGCCTGATGTGGGGCTCGATCCCATAATGCCGGGTTCACGCCCTGAGCCGAAGGCAGACGCCCAACCGCTGTGCCACCCAGGCGCCCCTTTAGTGGGACTTTTGATTCTGGAATGGGATCCTGTAAGAGAGCATCGGGAACAGAGCCGAACTGTTCTGTGTGATGCCCTCACTGGCAGGTCGCGTTTTCCCTCTGGCAGCTTTGGCAGCTGCCTGAAGGATCCTGAATTCATGGGCTGGTAGGGGGTGGGGGAGAGAGACAGACGGACAGACACACACAGAGGCACAAGCTGCCCCCGCACAGGAAGAGACGGATCTCGAGGGCGGCTGGTCCTGGGAGGATGATGTCAGGAAGATACGCCCTGTGGTGAGGGCTGGCAGGGCAATTTAGGAACAGTGATTTCTCTCCTTCTATTTTAAGCAGTTTCTGTCCTGCGCTGTAATTCCCCTCCCACACCTTTGGTAAGACTGTTACGCACCCGACTGGCTTGTGCTAATGGCGCTTCAGGGAAGGAAGGGAGCCGCTGTGCTCCGAGCAGGGGAGGGGCCGCCCTTGGAAGGGAGGTGGCAGCCTGGGGGGGGGCGCTGAGTGAGGCCTGGGGGTCCTCTGGAGCAGGAGTAGAACAGGTGGCACTGAGGCCCAGGCCAGGTGAGCATTGTTGTCCCCAGGGTCCTTGGAAGGTGTGAGACGGTCATGGGCTCACCCCTCACAGACCGCGGACATTTGGATAGTGGAGGACCTGGGTACAGCGGGTGCCCCCACCGCCTGAAGGGCTGCAGGGTGGAGGGTGCCACAAGAGACAGAGGGGGAGGACCCCTGATTCTGACTACAGAATATGGGGGAGATGGAGTCTGGCTCACAGGTGCAGGGCTATGTACTCACCCCTTCTCCTGCCTCAGGGCCTCCCCTGTGGCCACAAGGGGGTGGCTGGAACCTTGGCGGCGCCGGGTCCCCCCTCTGGGTGCAGGTAAGGGACAGAGATGCGGGAGCAGCCGGGACTTGCTCCCATCACATCTGTGGCACCTGCAGCCTGCAGGGACAGGGCTGGGTGCGGGGCCTTGGCAAGACGCCTGCGTCCAGCAAGTGGAAAGATCCCTGCTGGCCCCATTCTCTAGCTCTACCAGACTTCTGGTGCTTTCTGATGAAAACAAGCTGCCGCTCGCCTCTCCACGGGCAGCCCCTCAGCCCACAGGGTCCCTCTCCACTTTCGGCTAGGACTGTAAGTGCACTCCGGCCGGTTAACACACTCCTAGCCTGCTGACCTTGATCTGTCACAGAGTTAATTTGCTTTCTTTCGAGATTTGCAGATTTCCATTGGCCTTGGAGAATGAAAGACCAGAACTTTTCCTAGGCCACAGAGGAAGGCAAGTCTGTTGATGCCTCCCGGGCTCTCTGATTAGTCCAACGATCTTTTAGCAAAATGTTTTTCTTTTTTAAGGTCACACTATGACTTCACTGACCTCCCTTGGCGCATCTGAAGACCTTGCCCTCCTTTGCAGAAAGAACAGAGCACTTGCGTACATCACCAGGCTCTCCTGCACACCCCCCAGCCCCCCCAGGTATTAGGGAACTAGAACTGCTTGCACAACCCCTGAGCACCGAGACAACTCTGTACATGGCATTGTCAAATCTGCATGTAATCAAGAAACGTCAGAACGCTCTACTCCTTAACTGATTAAACCCGTTAAACATCTCTAGGCCAGGCAGAAACCTCGGAGCTGGCCTTTGGACAAGAGTCCACCTTCTCCCCAGGTGGCTGGCCTCCTGAATAAAGCTCACATTCCTTTACAATCAAAACTCGTCTCTTGAGTAGTGGCTTTTTGAGCGATGGGCAGCTGAACTGGGAACTGGGGTTTCAGTAACAGGATGTCCCCTCCAGGAAGCCTTCTTGAATATCCCCCAAGGTTGTCCCAGAATTCTTTCCTTCCAGAACTGGTGCATTTGTCACAAGTGAATGTAATGTCCTATGTACTTGTACGTGTCTCCCTGAGGTCATGTCTTATACACTGCCCCATGTCCCCCACACACCGTGCCTGAAACAACACACGCTCAATGAACACTCTCTGGATGAGTGGATGAGATGGCCAGTGTAGAAGGCCACAGAATGCCCCCCAGAGAAGTCCACATCCAAATTCCCAAAGCCTGTGAGTATGTCACCTTATAGGAGATGATGGTTAAATGGGGTCCCCCCAAAAGATATGTTGACATCCTGATCCCAATACGTGTCAATGTGCCCTTATTTGGAAACAGGGTCTTAGCAGATGTAATGAGTTAAGATGAGGTCATTAGGGTGGGCCCTAATGCAAGGTGACCAGTGACCTCGTAAGAAGAGACGCAGACACAAACACACAGGGAGAAGGCCATGGGCCAATGCAGGCAGAGACTGGAGCGACGTGGCCACGGACCAAGGAGCACCGACCACAGCAGAAGCTAGAAGAGAGCCATCCGATGGAGCCTGGGCAGGGGCCTGGGAGCCTTCAGAGAGGGGGGCCTGTGGACACCTTGATTTCCGACCTCCGGCCTCCAGAACTCAGAGAGAATCCAGGTCTATTGCTTTAAGCCCTCTCCGCGTGCACCCCCCCCACCCCCTTGCGGCACTTTGGGACAACAGCTCCAGCGAACTCACACAGACGGCAGCAGGGACTCCTCAGCTGTGATTTAGTTACGGGCCCGAGATGGGGGCATGATCCTGGGTGATTCCACAGGCCCAGACGTGATCCCAAGTGTCCTGCTGAAAGGGTGATGTGAGGAGAAAAACAGAGGCTGGAGGGATGCGGGGCAAGAGCCAAGGGATGCAGGGAAAGGGGAGGAGGTGAGGGTTTTTCTCCCCTCCGGCCTCCAGCAGGAATGCTGCGCTGTCAATGCCTCGAGTTTAGGACTTCTGGCTGCTGGAACTGTAGGAAAATGCGTGTGCTCTGTTTTGAGTCACTAAGTGCATGGTTATTCGTTACAGCAGCTGGTGGGAAACTCATGCAGCCAGATTCCCTCCAGGTTGGGGATGCAGCCGGGGCCAGGAAGGTCTCTTGGACAATGTGGGGGGGGTGTGGAGGGTGGGGGATGACGCTGGATGCCTAAGAAGCAGGCAGCCAGAGGGCTGAGCTGGGCTGGATGCCGAATTGTCCAAGGCGGCTGCTTAGACAAGACACAGCCTGTGGGCTTGGACGACCACTTTCTGATGGATGGGTTTGGCTGGGGGGCTCAGGACCCCCTGCAGGGCCTCCCCTCCCTGCTCCAGGCCTCCCTGCTACTCCTGAGCCCTGCGTGCGGCCCTGAGCCTCCCTGCTCCACTGGGAGACGCCGCGATGCTCAGATTGGTCCTGGGGCCTGTGGTCAATGAGAAGGACGGTGGCATTATCGAGCTGGAGGCTGCTGACACCATGACAGCCCAGGCTAGAGTTGGCTGGGGAGGGTGTCTGTCTGCCCCGTGACCTTCTGGGCCAATTAACTGCTCTCAATGAACAAGAGAAAGGTCTTCATTAAGGGCTGCCATCAGCGGGGTGGTCCCCACAGACTCAGAGCAAGAAGACAGGTAGGGGAGGAGGGAGGCTCAATGTGGCCACTCAGCAGACACAGGTGGGACTGTCACTGTGGGGAGAGTAAGAGGGGACCGCCCCCACTCTCTCGAACAACGATAAGAGCATCGGTTCCAAGCAAACACCTGAAGACATTATCTGGTTCACCTCCACACTCACTGCAGGGGGAAGGGACCCCTACTCCATTTTATAGCCAGGGCCCTGGGCTCAGAACGATTGAGCATGCCTTAGGTCACTGAGGCAGAGGGCAGCAAGGCGACATTCAACGTCAGGCCCATCTGAACCCAAACCCGTCCCACCCCACGCCTGCCCCCGACCTGGTCAGTGGGCACACCCTGGAGAGACAATGCCTCCCGGGAGCTGCCGGGACCTGTCCTGACCCAGCAGCCCCACAGAGAGAATCATCTAAGAGCCACGAGTCACAAGATCTGGGATCATCTCGCAAAGTGCAGAGCAGGACAGGACACCAGGTTTGATTACCGGGAGCAGAGAGACAGAAGTCCTGTCTGGGCTCAAGAAGTTCAAACCTGCAGATGTTTCACGGTGGATTTTCAAAAAATGACGGGGGTGGAAGGATTCCTGAGGTTTGAGGGGGGCCGGGGGCCAGGGCGGTTATGTTTTTTTAGAAAGAAAAGAAAAGAGACAGGAAGAACAGAGAGGCATAAGTGGGGCCTGTCTTCTGCTCACAGGGATGCTCAGGAATTTCCTCCAGGGCTCCCTGCTTCCTCCACCTGGTGGGGGGCAGAAAAGGAGGCTCCTTTGTCCTGGGCTGCTGGCACCTGGATGAAATTCTGCAGCCCCCCCCCCTTTTTTTACACCTGGTAAGAGGCTGCAAGGAAATCCAGCCTCCAGGAACCAAGCTGTTTGTGCTTTGTGGCCAAGTTGTGGAGGGCCTGGCGGAGCAAACTAACCGACCTGCTTTGCTCTCAGCCTCCCCAGCCTCCCAGGTGCACCGGGGAGAGGCTGCCTTTATGGCCTCTCTGCCCCCGTGGCAGAGAAGTGGCCTCCTAATTAGATCCGGGGCTGGAGGGAGGGCTGGAGGGCCACCCGGGAGCCTTCCCCCTCCACTCTGCAGGGACACTGTGAGCATAGCCTGAGTTCTGCATTTGCCTGTGCGAGACTCATCCGTAAGAAACCCCAAGTAAATGCACAAAACCGCACGCAGCTGACGTGCCGCAGAGGCACGCTCCCCAGGTTCCCCCAAGCATCCTCAGCTCGCCAGCGCTGGTCTGGTCTCACAACTTTCCTTTCCATCCCAGACACCCCTCCCTCCCCCAGCTCACAGTAACTCAGGGGGAGCTGCAGCCCTCCACCTCCCACTTCCCCAGGCCGGCTTTGGGGCCCTTTCCTAGGCGGAGTGCCAGGTTTATTGCAGTATTTACGCATTTCTCACCCACCAAGCATGCGGGAGACTGTGATTGTCTTGAGCAGGCTGCTCTCTTTTTTTATGTGTCCCTAATGAAGTTTTTGAGTGTTGTTCCCTCACCCCATTTCCCCCATTAGCCCTGTGGTTTTTACTGCATGATTTTGCATAGCGTGCTTTTTACATGATAGCAGAACTGACTGCAAGGTGTCTGACGCCTGGGAAGGACTCAAGAAATGTGTCCTTGTGTGTAGTATTATTATGAGTCATTTGGCCCAGACTGGAGGGCCCGCGACGTGCCAGGCACTGGGTGAGGCTCCAGGGTCAGCAGCAACAACAGTCACGACAGCCAGACCATGCATCCGCGGTGCCGTGCTGCCTTGTGTTCAGACGGAGATGTTACCACCACTGCCGCCCCCTGCTTAGAATCGTACCGCTCCCCAGCTCCATGTCCAGTCCATCCCGCTCCTATTGCTATCTGCCGAGACAACGTGCTGCCCCTGGGAGTGAAACATTGGCCCCTGGGCATCTCCGAGTCCCAGGGAATAGAAGGGAGCAGGGACTTCCTCATCTCTGAGTGGGAAGGACTTTATTACGGCCCCTTTAATCACCACAAAGGATAGTGGCTAATTCACACTAAGGGGGTGGGGCATGTGGGCATGGGAAGCACTCACTTGGAGGGGGAGCCCTGGGTGGGCACGGAGGGCAGGTGATGGTGTGAACCCTGCCAGGCTCTGCCCAGCCGGCTGGAGCTTCCCGCCCAGCCAAGTTCAGCTCCCTGGCAATTCACCAGGTGCCTGATTTTCCCAGGCCAGATGTTTGTGGCATTAATGAATATTGATGAGGCTGGAGGGTGCACCACAGTCTCCCTGGGGGGCCCCCCAGCCGGCCCCCCAAGTGGAGGGAAGCTGGGAAGAAGCCTCCCTGGCCATCCTGAGTGCCTGCTGTTGGCAGGTCCGGCAGGGTCGGGGGGGCTTGTGATGAGATGCCCATTCCGTTCCTCGGTCCTCGGGGAGACCTGGCTCAAGATCAGGGCTGATGTTCTTCCTTTCTACCTGGGGCCGGGCTTCAGATGTCAAAGCGATTCTCCTCCCTGAGTCCCAAGGCTCAGGCGCCCAGGCAGGGTGCTCCTGGCTCTGCGGTTAAGTAACTTGTCTGAGATCACGCAGCCAATAGGTGGTAGAGCCCCAGGGGGCTGCCTCTAGATTTTGTGCTCTTAACCGCCATGCTCTAGTCCCTCCCGGAAGGCACGTGGTAGGGATTGTCAGGACAGGGCGCCTGTGATGGGCGTAAGACAGGGCCGGTGTGAGGTGTGTCGTAAGCACTCGCTGAGTGTGAGCTCTACTGGGATTATTAATGTTACTATTTTTCACTTAGTCATCCATCCTGTGAGGAGGGAGCACCGCCCTCTGCCCTCTCTAAGAGCCCCCTAACCCGGGGCCCAAAGCCCACTCATCCAGGACGAGTCCTTGCCCAGAGAGCAGAGCCAAGGCTGGGGCGACCATGGCATCTCATGTTAGAAGCTGTGAGGGCAGTGGCCCTCAGCCCTGGGGGGCCCAGAGCCACCTCCCGTCCCCCCTCTTCTGAACACCTGCCCAGACCCCAGGCAGCTGCCTCAGAATGCCATCCCACCGGCCCGGACTTCTCTGGCCTCTGTCCAGCATGACTCATGGCCATCTCTGCCCATTCGCTTTGGGTTTTCTAAAGTCACCCTCAGAAGTGACTTCAGGGAAACGTGGTGGGGGAATAGGGCCAGAATGGCGTTAATGAGGCCCCGAGGACCCGCCTGCGAGCTGCCATCTGGAAAAGGTAATCTGTGTGCATGGCCAGGCACCGGCCAGATCGGAGGCTGCGGGCCTGAAGAGCACGGCTCTAGAATTTTGCAACAGCTCCAATCAAATGTGGGGTCTATGCCTCCTGCTAAATCTGGGCTGACCCTGTGACTTGCTTTCACCAACAGAATCTGGTGGAACATTCTGAAGCCCAGGCCTCGAGAGCCTTACAGCTTCTGCATTCACCTCTCAGCCCACCAGACCCCAAGACCATTGGGCCATGAAGGATGGTAAACCACAGGCAGAAAGACCAGCACCACAGCTGTCCGGCCCAGCTGAGCCCAGCCCAGCCGATGGCCAGCGAAATGGACCTTCATGTGCGCCCAGCACAGACCAGCAGAGAAATGAGAAATCATGGTTGTTTAGTCATGAAATTCTGGAATGTTCTTCTGGGCAGCAGTAAGTATCTGACCAGATGCTGTGGCCAAGGTCAGGCTGAGCATGCTCCTATGGGTGGGGGTCCCCCATCTTCGTATGTTCCCTAGGGGTCAAAGGTAAAGGAGCAGGTACAATGCGTGGAGGTTCTGGACGTGCTGCGGGTTGACCTCTAGGGTCTGTGCTCGATCTCAGGTGAGATTGTCTTTCTTGGTTACTATTCTCTATTCTGCAGGAAGAACGGCCTCCCCCTTCCCTAAGCTCTCTGTGAGCCCGCACCTGCTCCCTGCTGACTCTGAGTCCCCAGAGGTTGCCAGTTGGAGCTCTGGCCCCTACTTCCAACCCCCTGCTCTCCTCTCACTCCCAGGAGGCTCTGCGTGGCAGACTTGGGCAGCTGGCCTCTCCCTTGGCCAGGGTGGGAAATTCAAAGTCACAAACACCTCGGCATCCCACTAATCAGAGAGCAGAAAAGTGCGCCATGGCAGAGACTCCTCTTGGGAGGACAAAGACACAGGGCAGAGACCATTTGAACCCTCCCACATAGCGATATCCCATGCAAGGGCCAGAAAGGGGCTCTGAGGGGTATGGCGGGGGAGAGGGGGGTCAGGCAGCAAGGCAGCCCCCAGGAAGCAGGGGTCATTACCAACTCCCCAGGCATCTGTCTAGACCATTTGCCTGCCTGAGCGCATAACTGAGTCAAGATCTAATTAGTTTCTGTGTCCTGGCTGAAAGCCAGAGAGGGGGAGGCCCACAGGAAGATCTGGGGAGGGGGAGTTCTTGGGGCACGCTGGGGTCTCCAGTCCAGCTGTGTGGGGAGAAAGAATGAACGTCTCATTTCCATATATTGGACTCTCCCAGATAAAAAACATATGTGCCTCTGACGGAGACCCCCTCTCCCCGCCTCCCCAAGGACCTCGGGCCGTGCACGCCTGCATCGCGCCCATCTCTGTGCACTGGCTCCCAGGGATTAGGGCCAGATTCAAATCTGTCAATTTCAGGTGATGAATGATCAAGCCCTTCCTCATTTGCATGTTAAGTTTCCTTGTAGTGGAAATAAACAGCCTCAGTTCATCGGAGAAGGGCTTTCTTTGGGAGCCTTTCATTAAAGTGGCAGTGAGCACTTCGCCCGTATGTTCTATTCCGCACTCTGGGGAGTCTGGGCACCTGGGCTACCCGTCCCGGGGCTGCTGGGATTGGCTCTGGAGAGTCTGTTGGTCACTGCAAAGTGGGAGGAGGGGAAGGCGGAGAAGAGAGAACATAGCTTGTGTGTACACACCTGTGTGTTCTAGAATGTTCCAGCAGTGAAGCTGGCAGCCGGTGTACCTCCTACTTTGCATCCCTACTTTGCGGTGTAACCCGGGATGTGTCACTTTATCCCTGGGGTGACTGTTTCTGCATCTATAAAATGGGAAGCCTAGTAACTGCTTTGTGGATTCCTCGGGCCGCCTGTGGGCATCAACCACAGCAGTGCCAGCATGAGTACACGGCGTGCATGCCCGTGTGATGGGTCCTGCAGGGTACCCACACACGGGCCGTGGATGGACACTCAGAGCTGTGTCTACTGAGTGTGTCTGCAGAAGAAACACAGCAGCCTCCCTGCCTGCTCCAGCCTCAGGGGGACCCACAATGCATGGGCCTGTCCTCCCTGCACCAGCTGCACGGGCTCTCAGGGCCATGATACCTCAGAGCGATGCTCGGAACCCATCTGCACCCACGGGGACACTAGGAGACCTCAGCAGAGGGGACAGAAAGGCGAGGCCAGCGCCACCTCCCCCAACACAGCACATCCCTCCCATGTCCTGAGGGGTTCAGCCTGCCTGATGAGGAAAACGTCACCAAATCAAACTGGATCGTGAAGTCTCTGCCTTGGATCATGCCAGAACACCGCACGACTGGGGTGCCCGGTCAGACCCAAGCAGCACTGCCTGGGGGCACAGGGGGTCTGGGTTGGAGTGGCCATTCTGACCCTCACACCCGGTCTGGTCTTGGGAGAAAGCCACTTTCCTCTCTGAGCTACGGGGTGTCCCAGCTGTAGGGCTGAGGACTCATCCCAGAGGCCAGCGGGGCCGTGTGAGTCTGTCAAGGCCCTGAGCGTGTGCGCCCAGGCCCCGCACCCTCAGGTCAGGGTCCAGCGAGGTGACACCCCCCATTCATCTCTGGCCTCCGCGGGAATGGGGGGTCCACTTCCTCCCCCAGCCAGGACCCAGTAATGAGAATGTGAGAGCCGGGTTGCTATGGAAACTGAGACAGCCAATGCTTCAGAGACTTTTGCTTCTTGTTTCCCTTTCTCCCCTTACATTTTGAACTTATTCATCTTAATTGACATAATTATTGCAACGTCAGCCTGAGGCACAGGGAGCCAGCTGTGCCCCTCGCCGCCCACCACCTGCCCTGACCCTCCAGGGCTCTCCCTGTCGCCTCTCTCTCGGTTTCTGTCACTCACCAGCACACCCCGAGGCCAGGGCTGGCCCCTTCAGGTCCAGGAAGAACCTGTCTTAAAGCAGGGGGAGGCTGGCACCCCAGTGTTCCTGGGCACCTGTGGGGATGGGGTCGGGGCTACTATCCATAAGCGAGAGGCTGTGTTCTCTCCCAGCAGGGGCCCCCAGCTCTTCACCAGCACTTTTAGCAGGACTGCCAGAGGAGTGCCAGGAGCCGACGAGGGTGCCTTATTGACACAGGGGAGCTGGACCCTTCTGCCGCTGGGTGAATGAACTTGGGCCAAGCTCTGGGTCTCTCCAAGCCTCTGTCTTCTCATCTGTGCCATGGACTTGTCCTACCCACCCATTCATCCCACGCCTGGGATCAAATAAAGCATCGTAAGGAAGCAGCTCTTGGATTGCTACTTGGATTGTCAGGAAAAGACAAAGAAGGGGGGGCAGGAGGGACCCCCCCCCAAGAGGGTGGCCAGTCAGTTCTGCCCTCGGGTCCTCTGATGCCCGGCCGGCTGTGCTCACACCACGCCAGCCGCTTACTCTAGCATGGCAGGACGCCTGCACGCAAAGGGGCAGCCCTGGCTCCAGCTGGAAGGGTCTGGGGGCATGGGTGCCTCGCTCTCGACCACTGGTTCTCAGTGGGGTGGACGTGGCCCCCCCAAAGCACATTTGGCAGTTCTGCAGACATTTGGGGTTGTCCCATTTGAGGGGGAGGGCGCTACCGGCACGGAGGCCAGGGATGCTGGGAAACACAGTGCATGGCACGGGCAGCTCCCCCACCAAGAAATGCTCCGCCCCAAATGCTAACAGCGCCCAGGCTGAGAAGCCCTGCCCCTGCTGCGGTCTTCCTCGGGGGCGGCACGAGCATTGTCCGGGGGTCCCTCTAACTCTACCTCCTCTGTTGTTGGAAGGCTGCCCTGCGTGTGCAGACGTGGGGCCTGCTGGGCTCCCCGCAGCCCTCCTCCCCTCCTGGGCTCCTCAGGAGTGGGAGGAGGGCCTCTGGGTCAGGGGAAGGACAGCACGCTTGGCTGGGGGCCTCTTCCTCCTCCCGGCCCACCTCCCCCATCCCTCCCCAAGGATTACGACATTTCTAAACTCGTTAACTTTTAATTACTACCGCCCCTCTGCCTGAGTACGCTGGCTCCGTGCCATGTACATCTCTATTAAAATTCAATTTATGCCCATCATAACTAATTCCTACACTCCGGCTTTCTCACCGGCAGCCTTCATTTTTCAGACAAGATGTCCAAACTCACGGCCAAATCAGAGGCCATCTCTGAAGAGGCTGGCAAGGGGTGGGTGGGTCTGGCTTTGTCATGGAAGAGGAGCCTAGATCTCCTAGGAACATTGGAATGAGACCCTGGCCAGGCAGAAGGAGTGGGGACAGCCTGGCCTGCAGGGTGGACGTGCGTGGGTGGTGATTACAGGCTGGCTTCCGGGCCACCGTGTCCATTCACACAGCCACCGATGACCAGACACGCTTCTGCAGGCGTAACCTCACAGGACACTCACGACCCTCTGGGAGGTAGCGACTGGTGTCATTATTCCCATTTGACAGATCGGACAACTGAGGCAGGTGTCACACGGAGTCAGGGTCCGGACTGGGATTCATACTCGGGGGACGCCGGTGCCCAGTCTAGAAAGATCCAGCAGCAAAGGTGTGTACGGACAGGACAGGTTGGGGAGAGGGAAAAGCAAAGAGTCCTGAACAGCAGAGACCACTGGGAAAGAGCTCCTTCTGCCCTTGAGCCAAGGGTGTTGGTGGGAGAGGAGACTGGACAGAGGGCAGGCCCAGGGAACACAGGGTCTTGAGCTCCCTTGACCCAAATCCTCCAGAGACCACCCACCACCGGCAGGATGCAGCCCAGAATGTTCTCACTCACGCTCACCCTGCCTCCACATAGGCCCCCCACAAGCCCCTCATTCAGCCCTCCTCTCTCCCCCTGAGGTCACCTCTATCCCTATATCTAGCTTAGAGCTGTTAGTGCCCCAGCAGCAGACACAGCTGGCCACTTGGTCCTTCTAAAAAGCCCCCCCACCCCGTGACACCCCAATCTCCATCGTGGCCTCATGGCTTCGTGCTGCTGGGCAGGTTTTCACCTCTTTTGTTTATCTGCCTCCTGGGGCTCTGAGGCTCTTTCCCCGTGCCGTGTCCACTCTCTCATCCTGCTCATTCCCACAACGTCAGCTGTCACGGTGACATCAGTGACACCTAAATCAAGACCCTCAGCTTGGGCTTTTCTCCTCCATGCCTTCCTGCTGGACGCCACTGCCCGAAGTCTCGCCAAGTGCCCAATGGGAGCACGGAGACTTTCCACGGTGTCCCTTCCAGTGTCTCCTCCACCACCTGCCTCCCCACCTGTCTTCCTCCCTCACCCGCACATCCAGCCCACCGTTGAGTCCTGTAGCTCTGCCTCCCAGATAGGTCTCGGACCCATCCGGTCCTCCGATCCCTGCTGTCTCCAAGATGGCCAGGCCACCCCCCTCCTGCCACGACTGCCCAGCCCGGCTCCCACCTGCTCTCCTCCAGCCCACTCCCCACCTGGCTGGCTGGCTACATGGTTTGAAAGTAGACACCTGATCATGTCCCTTCCCTGTGACAAACCAGTCAGGGGCCCCACATTGCTGTTGGCTTGAGATAAGAGCTCCCGAAGAGAGCCAGCAAGCCCTAACCTAACTGACCCCATCCGCTCCTCCAGGGTCCTGATCTCCTGGTCCGCGCTGGTCTCCGGCCTCTGTGTCTGTGCGCACGGCTCTGGCCACAAGCCCCCCTTCTGCCCCTTCTCGCCCCTGCTAACTCTACCCATCCTCTAGGTCTCAGCATCCCCGGTGACATCTTCTCCGACCTGTGCTTTCATAGCATGCATTGAAACTGGGGTCCTTTGGTACATGCAGAATGACTGCGTTCTGCTCTCATTCCAGACTGCAAGCTCCTTGGGGGCAAGGGCTCTCCCAGCTTACCTAGAGCCCAGTGTCTGCGTGCTGGGGTGGGTGGGTGGGGGCACCCATTCACGCCGCGTCTACACCAATGCCTCTTCCCCTCTCAGTTCAAGTTCAACATCTTCTACAGGCTGCCCCAAACTTCTCTGGGACCCTCTCTTGGCCTTTACACCTACTGTCCCTCCCTAGTCCAGGCACTTACGGCCCATGAGGGTACCTCTTGCCCCTTGGCTGGCACTGCCCTTCCTTACTGTCCTCCTGGCCTAGCTCCATGCCCAGCGGGCAAAAGGTCCCAAATCTGCATCCCGTGAGTGAGCAAAGGTAGGCCTCTCCTGACGTTCGTCCATCAGGCCGGGATGGAGAAGATATTCCACGACTTCAGGGAACGAAGCCACGAAGCCTCACATCCCTCACTCCCAAGACGCCTCTCCTGCAGGAGTTGCTGACATTCAGGGATGGTGAACAGAGCCTAAGGGAAAGGGGCTGGCACGGGGCCTGGCATGAGGGAGATGATCATTTGGGGCGCTCGTTTTCAAGAGTTCTCATATGTGAAATCCCTCAAACAGGGCTGGGCCCGCGTACGTCCACGTGTTAGCGGCGACTGACTCTCCCGCACGGGTTGAAAAGGCTGGCTGGGGCCATCCCCTGAAAGCAGGGTCCTGGGGGAGGACAAACGTGGCCAGACAGCTTGGAGCGGACGGGGGGAAATGCAGGCTTGGGGTCCAAAAGATCCTGGGTAAAACCTGGCCCCCCAGGTCTGGCTGTGTAACCCTGGGCAAGTTGCTGAATCTCTCTGAGCTGAGACTCCTAGCTCTGGGGCACAGAGAGATAATAATAGCGCCAATCTCCCAGAACTGCTGTTGGTAAGAGCCTGGCTCCGTTCTGGGCACCCACGTGGCATGTGCTGCAGTGCCCTCTGGGAAGCCCGCTGGCCTCTGCGTTCCCAGCCGCTNTGCTGTTGGTAAGAGCCTGGCTCCGTTCTGGGCACCCACGTGGCATGTGCTGCAGTGCCCTCTGGGAAGCCCACTGGCCTCTGCGTCCCCAGCTGCTGNCCCTCTGGGAAGCCCGCTGGCCTCTGCGTTCCCAGCCGCTCTGCCTGCTCTCACTTCTAAGGCGAGGCCAGAGCATAAGCCAGAGACAAGGCAGCTGGTGCGGAGAGTTTCTCTTCATCCTCTCCTCTGAAGAATTTCAAAGGCTGCAGCCTCTCCACATGTGTCCCCTGCTTTGTGCCCCTAGCAAGGGCTGTGGCACGCCTGGGTCTCTGCCTCAGCCACGGGGCTTTAGTCTCTCTGCTGCTGAGCCCGCGTACGGTGCCCCAACACCACGGCTCCCCCCAGAGGCACATCAGCCTGGCAGTGGAGCTGGGGACCCAGCCTGGGGCCGGCCCGATGCCCTGCCTGGCTAGTCTGAGGCTCCCCTCCACACACCTGCTCTTCTCCACGCCAGGTAGGGGCCAGCTGGGGCCTCAGGGGCAGGACTCCACCTCTGCTGGTCTCACTCCCTCTTGCTTTCATGTCAGAGGGTCTGAGGGGGCCCCTGGCTTCTTGCCTCTCAGGGCAGAAGAAGGACAGACAGTGACAGGAGTGTGGCAGGAGAAGCCCGATCGGGACACTGTGTGTGTCTCTACAGGTGGGACAAGAACACGCTCTGGTCAGACAGACCCCCTGGATCTGCCTCTTGCTCTCTTCCTGACCGCAGGCAAGTTCCAGAACTCCTCTGAGATCCAGGCTCCTCATTTGCAAAATGAGGGTAATAACACTCGCCTAGTGCTGCTGTGAGATGGTGTATGTTAAGTTAACCATGTGTGGGAATGTGTGTGTGCACGCGTGTGTCTGTGTGTGTGAGCGCGCGCGTGAGATCCATCCAGCTGGTTTGTTTTTCTGATACGATTTTAAGGGTGAGGAAAATTATGGGCGAAAGCACGAGCAGGGCAGGACAGCATAATCTGGTGGATGGCTTTGCCAGGATGTGGTCACAAGGACAGGTGGTTCTGGTCCACCCCGCCCCCCACCACCTCCCCCATTGTTCCTGCCTGACCTGCCATGTCTCGAACTGGTGGGTTGTCCCCAGCCATGCAGCCCTGGCTGGTTCAGTGGAAGCAAACTTAGGCAGAACAGATGCAGCTTGGGGAGATGGCTTTGGAGTGTTCTTTACCTTGGAGTGGAGGGAGGGGAGACGGAGGCAGGGCAGAGGATGGGGGCAGAGGGGAGGGATNGGGAGGGAGTAGGGGGGAATGATCCGATGGAAGAAGCTCCAGGGGCAGCACAGGAGGCCCTGACCTTTCATATGCTACCATCCCACCTGGTCAGGAAGCTGGGCTAACACGCCAATGTGTTTTGCACAGACATAGACTTGCAATGGTTACACATGCATACGAGAGCATGACAGAATCACACCCACCACTTACCCACCCCCACACGCACACACACGCACAGAGGCCAACAAACACATTAGACCTTATACCTCCAACTGAGTATTGTGTTCAACTTCCTCCCACCCCCCCAACACACACACCGAGAGTCACTGCGGGAAGCCGTGCACCTGTTCCACAGATAGAGGTGGGCAGTGGGGATGGCGCCCAGAGCTTTGGGCGGGTCTTCCCATGCAGTATCCCACCCACATGGGAAAAGAGATCTCATTTAGAGTCTGATATTGCTTTGTACCCCAGTGCTACCCCCAACTGTTACAGGCACTTTATTTCTCAAACTAGGAATTCAAGGTTGGTTTCAAAACAGGTAAGATAGGTCACCAACGAGGGGCTCTTAGAGCAGTTGACAAAAAAAGAATTCTAAGAAGGGTCCCAGACTGTAACAGTGGCACTGGAATATGTGTACAGAGCCCCGCGACCACCTTGGAGATTGCTCGCTTGCACATGAGATCTGGTGGGTTTGCTACCAGACTTGTCCTGTTCTTCCGTCGAGACAAACACCTCGTACAATCCTAGCAAGTACCATCTATTCCACTGCACCAGGGATGGGGCTCGTCCCATAGAATCTCATTTAATTCTTACTATGCCTTCTAAAGGAGGCATGTGCCCGATTCCAAGATGAGAAAACAAGTGCACGGTGGCTACTTCTGTCCAAGGTCACAGAGCTAGGGCATGGGAGGACAGTGATTATATTTAGGTGGCCCGAAATCCAAAGTCCACGCTATTTGCACTCTGCCCCCCTGGGATGGATGTGGCCCCACAAACTCGCCCCAGAAACCTGTGCTCAGAAGGATGCACAGGCTTTTTCCTTTGTGTAGCTGTCACACGCACGCGCGCATGCACACACACACACACGCCATGCCCATTTGGTTACAGATCCCACTGAGAATAAAGACCGGTGGAGACTGGATGTGAATGCAAACTTCTTCCTTTGGAGACGGGTAGGAAACATAGTGAAATTTATGGCAGCACTTGGAATCTTATTTTCTCTTGACTTGCTGAGTAAATTCAGCCATCTTTCTGCCTGAAAATTGGATATTATCACCCAACTCAAAGCCTGGGGTTTGCAAGGAAGCAGCAAGCAGTGGTCCGAGAACCATGGGATGAGAAGCTGGCCACCCTCCTCTGGGATGCAATTTCTGGTGTGCATGTATTTCAAGGGCGAATCTGGAACATTTTATTGAGCCAAAAAAGCAAGAGAGTTCTAGAAATCCAGTGCGGACATGTCCAAAAGACCCAGGATGCAACCTGGAGAAGCTCCCCTGGCCAATTATGGGTTACTAGTGAGCATCAAAATGAAGAATGACAGGGACAGATTAAGACACATTGAATAGGAAAAGTTATCCATCAGTTCATACTGATGCTATATTATTTTAAAGGAGATGAGAAAGGGAAGATCTCTTTTATACAAGAATGACAAATACAAGTAAAAAGAAAAAGATAGAAGTAGAAAATCTGCTTATCACCACCACGCTGGCAATAACGGATGCCAGGTTAGACTCCTCAATGGAGACTCACACACCGGGTGAGGGATTCCTGGGGAGAATATTCACTGTTTCCAGTTATCCCCCATAGGCAAGTGGATATCTCCATACCTTGACAATGGAGAAATCTGGTGTTCTTTACCTTGACCAACTGATCATCAAACCCAACATCACCACTGGAACACACATCTGGGTAACATTCTTGCCAAAAGAGGTTTAATATGAGTCTAATGATAAGGTTAGCACTGGACAAATCTACACTGGGGGACATTCTGCAAAACTGGCTGGGCTCTCAGAAATGTCAACGCCATGAAAGATGGGAGGAACAATGAGGGATGGTTCTAGATTGAAGGAGTCTAAGAGTTCTGACAAGTAAATCTAATATATGGTCCTTGATTAGATCTTGTATCAAACAATAGTAAAAATGGCCATGAAGAACATCACTGGGACAGAGAAATGTGAATATGGGCCGCATATGAGATAGTGGTACCGTATTGATGTGACATTTCCCCAGCGTGAACGTTGTGCTGTGGTTCTGTGGGAGAATGCCTTGTTCTTGGGAAATTTCTCCTTGGGGTGAAGTGACATGATGTCTGCAAATTCTTAAATAACTTAGCAAAAATAAGTGGGACAACCCAAGCGGGACTGATCAGAATCTTTCCCCAGGACTTCTCACGTGGAACTTCCAGGGATGATTCTTCTGCCCTGAAATCATGGGGCTGTAAGCCTGTGACCGTGAACTTTTCAGTGTCATTCATCCCATGAGAATGAAATCTGCACGCAGAGGTGGTGCTGCTGAGCAGCCCAGGGTGGGGGTGGGGTGGGGAGGGAGCTCCTGGCAGAATCAAGTTTTTGGTCCTGAGCCCTGAGACCCCCAGAAATGCCAAGGTTCCAGAAGCCCTGACCTCAGGTCTGTGTCTTACTCGCAGCGTCGTGCATAAATGATGGGAAGGCAAAAGGTGTAATGGGATGTATTGTGGACGGTCACAAAGGGCAGAGAGAGGCAGACGTGAGTACGCGCGTGTTGTGAGACACAGACAGAGATACTGACTTAGAACACAGGTGTGTACTATCAGGAAAGGCTTTCTGAAGGAGCTGGGGCCCTGCAGGGAGAGAAAGAAGGTTCTAGAAGAGGTAATGTTGCAAGTAGAGGGGACAGGATGGTTTGAACAAAAGCAGCACAGAGGACAAGAGCAGGGGGCTGCCATGGGGCCCAGGGTGGGAGGGTCCTGTTTGGTGGGGGTGTCGCCTCAGATGGGAAGAGCAGCGGGTACGGTGTGTGGCATCAGGAGCAACCCTAAAGAGCTCTGAGGCCATCTAGGGAGAGGGGCGCCCCCGGTGGAAGCTTATTTGTGTCCCCCGAAACTGCCACCCAACCAAGGTCGGAAACAGCATCCAGAGGACTTTAGAATAACCTAGGAGCCAGGCACCGACCCCCCATACAAAATCCATGTATGACTTTGGACTCCCCAAACTTAACCCTAACAGCCTCCTATTGACTGGAAGCCTGACCGGTACCATAACCAGTCAATTCTCACGGATTCTGTATGTTATATGCATTACGTACTGTATTCTTCCAGGAAAGTAGGCCAGAGAAAAGAAAATGTTATTAAGAAAACCATAAGGAAGAGAAAACACATTTACAGCGCTGTGCTGTACTTATCAAAAACACCCGCGTGTAAGCGGACCCGCGCAGCTCAACCCATGTTGTTCAAGGGTCAACAGTGTTTGCATTCCCCACTCTGCTCTGTTTTCTAGGATCCGCAGAGCACAGTGAGCAGAGGTTGCTTGGGATGCATATTAAGGAAGCGGTCCTTGCTCGATGAGACGCTGGATGTAAAGGATTTCCAGCCCTGGAGCCAGACGACTTCTCTTGAAGCCCAGCTCAACCATCTGACCTTGGGTGAAGTGTTTAATGTCTCTGAGCCTCAGTCTGCCCATCTGTCAAATGGGAAAACTAATTGAACCTACTCATAGGATTGCTGGCAGGACTGAATGATAAAGAACCAACCGCCCTCCTCCTCCTGGATCCTGACCCAGCTCCCTGCCAGCCAGAAGTCAGGGGCAGGCTGAGAGGCCCGGACACCACTTACACCTGTGGTGTGCCAGCCACACGCTCCTGGTGTTCTCATGTATCCAAAGGACACAGGGGCTCTTCACAGGGGCTGTCAAAACTGCCCCAGGGACACCAGGCAGCAGCTACGAGAACTCTGGGCCCCCATCTGAAAACTGCTACAGGGGCTGCTCACGGGAGCACCCCTAGTCTCCCTCCAGGGCTCCCTGGAGACTCAACGCCTAGAGTGGCCAGCACCGGAGGGCCTCCTGCTTCCTGGCCTCTCACCATCCAGAAGGGAAGGTGCTTCTCCTGCCCCAGACCTCCTGTTCCCTCCTCTGACAAAGCAGCCACACCCACCAGCCAATCCAGTCCAGGGTTGGGGCAGAAGGAACCTGGGGGCTGGTGGGAGGGCGAGGGCACCCCAGACTCTGGCCTCTCTGTTTGGCAAAGAAAAGGGTGATTCTCCGGGAAGGACAGATCCTTAAGCAATTAAATACCCTCTGCTCATTTGCATTCCGGTCCTGGCAGATCCGTATCAACATCCCCAGGGCAAGACAATCTTGTTTCCCCAACAAAACCGATTATGCACATCAGGCCTGGGGATTAATCACCAGCCACAGGGTTGGGAGCCAGTAAAAACAGGCAGAGATGAGATGGGAAGATAGGAGCTGGACGGAGGGACTTCCAGGAGGAAAGTGCTGGAGGCCAGGCGGGGCCTGGGGGGTAGCTCAGGCTTCTAGCAGCAGCCCGCTTCACTGAGACCCTGTGACCGTCCCTCCCTCCTCTCCTTTCTCACCACTTGGCAGTGTCCTGGGGAGGGAAGGGCCAGTCCAGAGCTCAGGGCATGGGCACGAACATGGAGTGGGGACAAGCCCAAAGGACCTGGGCAGGCCACCCCCACGTCACACCTGCACTGCCCCCAAATACAAGATACTCCCTCACTGACCCCACATTGCCACGTGCCCCCCACGGTGTGTCGGACTCAGGCCAACCTCAGTGCCCCCAGGAGATAGCAGAGCTCTTCTCAGGGGTTGGGGAGGAGGGGCTCTGGTCACAGGCATGACCACAGCCCAGCTGCTTGTGGTGGGCTCCCCTACCCCAACCATTGCCTCTGCTCTGTTCCCTGTTGCATGGGTCACCCGTCTGGGTTGAACCCATTCCTCTGCTGAACTCAGCAGGGCAGAGCCTCTTACTCCTGGGGCAGGGCTGTCTTTGCCCCCCCAACTTCTGCCACCCCAGCCGCAGTAGCACTGGTGTGGGGACTCCTGCCCCCACACTGCCAGACAGGCCCCCACCCTGGTTCCCCTGGCAGCCAGGAGGGAGGGAAGGGGAGGGGAGGGGAGGCTTGCCTGTACTCCAGGGAGAACTTGGTCAGCTCTCTGTTGTTGTGGAGCCACTTGAACTCCAGCGGCCAGCTGCCCTCGGCCATGCACGTGAGCACCAGGCGGTTCCCCTCCAGATGCACCTGCGTCCGCACCGGCTCTGTCTTGAAATAGGGGGCCACATCATCTGTGGGAAACAGAGACACAAAGCTACCAGTTATCACTCGCTCACCTTTGGGGGGTTGCTCGTGCAGTGCCCTAACGCCCCTGGGCAGACAGAGCAGGTGCAGCCAGGTCACTTGCTCAAGGTCATGTGGCCCGCCCGGGGATTTGAACTTGGCTGGTCTGACTTCAGAGCTTGATCTTCAGAGTGAGTCTCCCACGCCTACCAACCAGTTCCCCGCCTCCCGCCTCCCAGATCATGCCAGGCTCAGTCCTGCTGCTGCCACCCCTTCCCTTGTTCTAGTACTTTCTGTCTCTCTCCCCTCTGGATCCCCATCCACTAAATATCCTGTGCTTCTGGATTCCTCCCTCCAGGACAGAAGGAAGGGGGGGAATTGCCACACTTCAGTCAAAGGGAATATAAATGTCACAAGGAAAACAGGGGGGTGGGTTGACATAAGTGACAGTGACAGAGGTGTCCTGAGTCCTGCCCCCGAGGCTGGGGGAGCCCCTCAACAGCATCAAGGGCAGAGTCCATTCGGTGGACTCCCTCCACCACCAGGCTGCTTGATCCTTCTGTCCTCTTATGCTTTGATTTGGCCAGAATTAGACGTCTGCGGTCCGCAGGTGGGTTCACATTCATGTCAAGGCCTCACCCCGGCTGGAGCAGTCTGACGACTCAGCACCAATGATGCACGCCTGGGGCCCCGTCAACTGGCTGGACGGCATCGCCCCCCACCCCACACCCTGGTCTCAATCTGCTGAGTGGATAACTTGTGACGACTGGGGAGGGTC
This sequence comes from Ailuropoda melanoleuca, assembly GCF_002007445.2. Taxonomy (NCBI): domain Eukaryota; kingdom Metazoa; phylum Chordata; class Mammalia; order Carnivora; family Ursidae; genus Ailuropoda; species Ailuropoda melanoleuca. The sequence continues at coordinate 38,306,926 of NC_048230.1, forward strand.
TTCCCTGAACCCCACCCCAGCCCTGCTCCCGACCCTCTGCAAGGCTCCTCACAGCCATCACGGAGCTTACCGCCTTACAAAGCCCATCAGAAGGCCCTCTCCGGGGAGTGCGCCGGGGGTGGGGAGCAGCCCCCACCCCAGCCCCCGGTCCCTGGCCAGAGCCCACCCCTGGCGGCAGCGGAGGGCAGAGAGGCCAGCAGGCACCCTCTTGCTGGGAGCTGGGAGCTGGCTCTGCTGAGGCAGCGGCTCTGCCCCCCCCCCCCCGTTTGACAAATGGGCACATTCGCACTTCAAAGGCACATTCCTATTCCCCAGCAGTGTTCAAGAGCCCTTTGAATCGCGTTTTTAAAAACCCTCTGTTAGTTCCTGTCATCACCCGTTTGTTTTAAAACAATAACACTCCCAGCCCCCAGTGATTCAATCCCTGGGATGCAGGGCTGACTCAGAGCCAGA
>NC_048230.1:38307595-38324676 GCF_002007445.2 Ailuropoda melanoleuca
ACAGCGGCTCACTGGGCAATCTGCTCGCAGGCCCGCATGTGCCAGCTCATTCCTCAGGCTCTCTGGGCACCAGCTTGCGGGAGGCCAGCGAGGTGCACGGGGATGGGCTGAGTCCAGCGGCTGCCCGAGATACGGACGCTGGGAAGAGGAGGACGGGGCTGCCCTTTCCCCAGAGAACCTGCTGGGTACCACGGAGCCTGAGCATTCCTGCATCCCCCATCTCACATTATCCTCACAAGGAGGCCTGGGAGGGACTCGGGCTCTTCTCCCCTCCCCCCTCGCCACCACCCACCATCTGATGCAGGGATTTGGGAGGGAGGCCCTACTCAACACTGAGCAATGGCAGGAGTCCAGCCAGCTGGTTTTCCTTGATAGGCCTGCCATCTTCCAAAAGCAGGGGATGGCAGGGTGGCTGGCACTGTGGGTGTTCTAGGGGGCAAGACACTGATAGGGAAAGGATACGGGGCGGGGGACAGCCGTGTGTGTGTGTGTGTGTGTGTGTGTGTGTGTGTGTGTGTGTTTACGTGTAGGAGCCATGAATGCACAGTGGGTGACACAAATCATTGGCCTTGGGCAACATACTCATAAGCTTTTTGCACTTCAATTTCCTAGTTATAAATTGGGGGATATGTTTGTGGTGTAGATTAAATAAATTTAAAAACAAAGAAGTTAGCTCCTGGAACATGCTATAGGAGGCGTGGCTACTGTTACTATTGATCGTATGTGCAGATGGGCAGACTACAAGAGAGAAGAGTTTGTGCCCAGTTGGCAGGCACCAGCAGCTCCTTTGTGCAGTACACAACTTGTACAACTGTACACAACAACCCTATTAGCCACCTTCTCAGTGGGAAGAAGCTGAGAACGGAAGTGAACTGTGGATAGGAAGAATCAATATTACATGGGTGTTATTCCCTTAAACGTTCCCTCACTTTGAAAACACACACGCGAAATTCAGATTTTTTAAAATTAAAGTGATTATAAAGTTCACATTTAAAAAAATAACAAAATAACCAAGAAGTTCTGAAAAAGTACGGTAGGTAGAGAAGATTAGGCCAGATACTGAACTATATTATAAAGTTGCAATAATTAAAACAGTGTGTTCTGATGAAATGGCAGACTCAGAGTCTAGAAATAGACCCCAATACATATGGGATCATTTAATGTATGATGAAAGCAGAATTTCAAGTCAGTGGGGAAAAGATCAGTTATTCACCAAATGGCTTTAGAACAGCCAGGGAGCCATTTGGGGGGAGAAAAAGTTGAATTTCTTCCTCACACTTTTCCTCAAAATAAATGCTAGATGGATCAATGTTTTAAGCACGAAAAGTGAAATTCTAAAAGAAGGGGAAGAAAGTCACAGAGGTTTAAAAATATATAATCTCGAGGAGGTGAAGTATTTGCCAAGTACTTTCTAAGTACTACACGAACTCCAGGAAGTCATAAAACAGATTGATGCCTTCAGCTATACAAAACTTCTACATGGAAAAAAACTACCCATAAACAAGAAAGCAACAAATGACAAACTCGGGGAAAATATTTGCAACTTCTATCATGGACAAAGAGCTCATTTTCCCGATATAAAAAATATTCCCATAAATCAGTAAGAAAAAAATGAACAAACCAACAGAAAAATGGGCACAGGATATGAACAGTTCACCGAAAAGAATTACAAATAACTCTGAAACACAGACAAAGATGCTGAACCTTATGATAAGAGAAAGGCAAACGAGACTCAGTAAGATAGCGTTTTTTCCTATCACTTGGGCCACGATCTGAAAGCGAGATAGCACCCGGTGCCAGGCAGCCCGCAGGGACCCAGGCGTGCGTGCACACGGCTTTGTGGGACCGCAGCTCGGGACGGCGTCTGCAGAGAGCAGCGGTGCCATCAAAACCACACGTGCATTCCCCCTCCCCCAATCCATTGGCTCTTCTGGAGACTTCACAGTCACACATGTGCATGGGCGAAGGGACATTATTCATAGCAGCGTTATGTTTTGTAACAGAGAAAGCTCAAAAATGACCTCTATGTCCATCAAGCTGGTACTGGTTAAAGAAATGCTCGCACTTCCAAACTTGAGAATTCTCTGCAGCATCAGGCTCTGGGACGGTTTTTGAGAACTACCGTGACGTGAAAACAAGCAAGGTGTGGAACAGACATGTAATCTGCCACCATTTGTGTTGTTTTTGCCTGAAGCATAAAAATATATTTGCTTGTCTAGGCAGAGGCTTTTTCTAGGGGGTTACATAAGAGACTGGGCTCAGTGAGGCTTTAGGAAGAAGAACTGGGTGGGAGGGGACTCACTTTTCACTCTGTACCTTCTGGTAACTTCTGTTGTGTTGCACAGGGATGCGTTACTTATTTATAATCAGATCTATGCCACATCTGCGTCCACGTATGTGAACGTGCAGGGCGAGCAGTCACAGGCCAGTCCTGCCGGGGACAGAGGAAAGGGCAGGCCCTGCGTGTGCATGGGACACGGGGTGTGGCATGGCTGGGGGTCCCTGACCACCAAGAGTCTGAGACCCTTGAAGGAAGAGCCGCCTTCAGAGGCAGACAAGAGGCCTCAGTCTTGGGCTTCCTTCTCGTTTCCCGTAACAGCTCGGTGGCCCCTGACTGCCTTGCCCTTGGTATTCCCACTAAATACCCCCATTGTCATCCTTCCACTCCAGGCTTCAGGCTCTGTGGCCCCATACAGAAGCTTATCTCAACTCCAACCTCTCTTCCCTCCCTTCTCCTCCCCAGCAACATAACGTCTTCTTTCTCTGGAGTCCCTCCATCGCTCCTGGGATTTAAGTTCCCAAGCCAGCCCATGCCTGGGAATCCCACCTCCCCTGGAGCCAGAATCTCGACAGCCAGGGTGAAAACCTCCGCCCACCAGCCTGTTGGCCAGAAGATGGCTATCGCCCTCCGGAGTCAGCTTCCAGGGGCAAATCCCCTCCTTGCTCTGAAATGCGCCAAGGCCTATCTCTTGACAGCTCTTCTCTGAGCATACAGGAACTGTAACTGCCCGGTCATGGGGCGTCTCTGGAATGCTTGGGAACCGGGGGGAGGTTGGGATTCTTGCAAACCTCTCTCCTCACCATCCCCTGGTCTCTGTCATCTTTGTCATCTTTGTTCTGGATTGACCATGGCCTCCTAGTTGGTCCTGGCTGGAAAGTCTGTGCTCCCTGGAGCTGAACAGGCCGTAGGTCATAACAATCAGGGACTCAGGGAAGCCCCCCCATCACCAAGCCTCACTTCTCCCCCCACTTCTATTCCCACTGCCTTTATTTCGTGCTTATCTTGGAACTTTCCATACGGGGAGCATTTTAGGTCCATCATCTCAGTTAAGATTCATGAGGACTTCCAAGGAAGGTGCTGTCATTACCCCCATTTTACAGATAAGAAGACTGACCCTCGAGAAGGTTCGGTAGTTTGACTCCACCTCCCAGACGTGAAGTCAGATCTGGTGGATTCCAGAGCTCCAGATCTTTCCACATCTGATGCTCAGCTGTCCTGCTCTTCACACCCCGACCTGCGGCCTCGTGGGTGGTGAGTGAGGGATGGTGCCTGTCTCTGGGCACTGGTTTTGAAGCCACAAGCAGGGGTCATGCTGGTTGTGTGGCAGGGCCATTCCCACCCCAGCTTCGAATGTCACAGCCCTAGACTTAGATCCAGGGGTGAGAGGCACGCTGGCTGGGACTGTGTCGGGAGAAGAACATGCCAGGGGAGACTGGCCACCTCGGGGTATGAGCTAGTGGGATGCAGGGAGTGAAGCCTGGGAGGAAGGGAGGCCAAATGGTGCAGATGATGAACAGATGCGGGTCTGATGGATCACGTAAGAAGAGCAGGGGTTAGAGCTCAGCGGGCGCCAGCCCCACAGCTCTGCTCACCACTCAAGCCTCCCGGTACCAGCCTTTCCCAGGGGTCTGGCTTGAAAGTCCTGGCGGGAGAAGAGAATCTGGGTCTCAATCCCAGTTCCTACGCTAACTAAAGTTTGACCTTGAGCAGAGTAACTCCGGAGCCTTAACTTGTCTTGTCGGTAGAACAGCTTCCAATGCCTGCCCCAGAGGCTGCTGGGAAGGCCAAGTGAGCTAACGCATACCATGTTCGGAACACCTCCAGGGTGCTCCCTCTGCAGAAGAGACCTCTGGAGGTGATCGAACGGGGAGGAGGTGGGGAAATGGGGTGGGGGTGCTATGATCACCACCCCCTCCTCATTTCCTGCATCTTAGAGATGTCCCAAATCTGAGCCGTCCAAATTCAGCTGCCTCACGGCCACTGCAATCTCGCTTAAGAACGGAGTCTTGCTAGGGATGGCCTGTAAGGTCTTGAGCAAAGGCTCAGGACAAGGCAGAAACACGGGACTGCAGGACGTGCTGCACAATGTCAGAAATTCCTGCTATGTCCCTCTTCCACCCAAATTCAGACGAGGAGGTGCTAAGCCTGGAACTGCCTGGGCCAGAGAAGGTTCAGGAATACAGTGCTGTGGACACAAGGAGAGGCTGCCATGGATGCTCCTGTTGGAGCCCCTGCCCTCCAGAAATGTCTGGGGAGCACAAACAGTGGCAGGTGCTAGAGGCCCTCTCTGAATGTGTGATAAAGACCACAGGACCCGCAGATGTTCCCCTCTCCCTGCCCATCCTTTGGCTTTGCAGGGCCAAGCCTGCACTTGCCCCATCCAGCCAGGGCAGCGGTACTCCAGCCCCGTAGGCCCTCCCTTCTGGCTTCCCTTCTGCCTCCCACAAATGAGATGCTAATTTATGCCCCTCCACTGTCTCCTGGCAGATGCCTGGCCCAGCTCAGCCCCAGTGCTGCCTGCATGCCAAGTGCTTCATTAGCCAGGAAAGAAGGCTCTCGCCCTCCTTAATCTAATCCTCACCAGTGACCTTCAGGAACCAGGCACCTTCTGATGCCGGGGCCTGGGAGGGTGGGACAATCAATTATGCCTCGGCCTCCACAGCTGCTGCTGAATGGATTTCTCGCTCAGAAAAGCGTGTTCAAAAAGCATATAATGGAACGGATCATCAATTTGTTTGAATACACATCTAATCTGATTAGGGGGGCCTAGCCACCAGGGCAGCCAGGGCGACTGAGCCCCGACATGGCCCTGGGGAACTGTGAGTGGGGTGGAGGGGCCCAGTGCGGGGAAGGAAGGGTGTGTGCCCCAAGCCCACCACCCAACCCGCTTGGCCCATGGTACATTCAGCTGAAATGTCACAGAGAAAAGAATATGAACCGTGGCGAGCCCACCAGGGCTGGGCAGGTGCCTCCTGACACTAGGCACGGAGCCCAGGGCGAAGAAGATGCTCAGGAAATGAATGAATGAACTCATGAGTGGTGAATGAATGATGATGAGACCCAACATGGAAGCCAAGGGATGCCAATCTTGTCAATTCCAGAACCCCAGGATGAGACCCTATTTAGAAATGGGATATTGCAGCTGTCATTGGTTAAGATGAGGTCCAAAGGGGGCAGGGAGGGCCCTATGTGACTGGTGCCTTTACGGGAGGACAGACAAGGCAACAGAGACGCAGGGAGAAGATGGCCATGTGGTGGAGGGGACAGAGATTGGGGTGATGTATCTGCAAGCCCAGGAACGCCAAGGATTGCCGGGAGCCGCTACAAGCTGGAAGAGGCAAGGAAGGATTTTTCCCTCCAGCCTTCAGAGAGAGCGTGGCCTTGCCAACACCTTGGTTTCAGACTACTGGCCTCCACAACTGTCTGAGTCACTCGCTTTATGGTATTTTGTTATGGCAGCCCTAGGAAACTAATACAATGCCTTACAGAGACTTAATCTGTTGTTCCACGTAAGTCAGCCTGGCAGAGAACAAAGAGCACCAGCAAGTGAGTCTGGAGCCCAGTCCTGCTGGTCTGGACCACGACCTCCTTCAGACATTCCATGTCTGCCATGCCCCAGGGCCTTTGCTTATGCCATCCCCTTTCCCCAGAGAGCCCCTTCTTTCCTTCTTTGCTGGGAAAATGTAGGTATTAAATCTGTGTTCATTTCTGCCCTTTGTCCTTTCGAAGCTCAAATGTCCTGTCCTCTCTCACTTTTCTCCAGATGTCCTCCTCCACACCCCTCAGACTGTTAAGGTTACCTCCCCTAGCCTAGAAGATGCACATCATAACTCCACGTGTGTTGGCCCCCAGGCTAGTCTCCACTGGAACACTGGGACAGCGGCCCCCTCGCCTCCCCGGTCCCAGGGTCTGGCCCTGAGTCTGGCATGCAGGAGGGCCCAGATCCATGAATGAGAAAGTGGACAGTTGTACTTGCTGTTGAACGTGGCCAGGTTACCTCCCTCTTGTCGGCTGCTACCGCTGGGGGATCTTTACGCTCCCTTCCAGCTCCAGTGTTGCGGGATCTGAGTAGTGGTGTGGGTTATGACCTTGTGGGGTCCTGGAGTGGGATTACTTGCATTCAAACTCCGCCCAGCCATTCACTAGCTGTGTGACCCCAGGCAGCTCCGAAACCCCTCTGCATCTCAGTTTCCTAACCTGAAAATTAGGGTATGGGTAGTGGCCGCCTCCTAGGCCTCGTGAGAAGACCAAGCGCTTAGGCCAGCGCCAGGCACAAATGGCCCATCCTCCCCTTCACTTGGTGTGACCTCTGCAAGCCGCATCACAGCCAGGGCCTCCTGCTGCACCACGCCGGTAGAGAACGGCCAAGCTTCCCCAGCCTCGTGTGGAAGAAAGAGGGTTCTCGTTTCTGGTGGGTTTATCGTGCAAGTAACAGAGAGCAAGGGAACCTTTTCTTACATTTCACCAAGAGGGTTAAGAGATTAAACTTACACCATTGATTAGAATGTTTTTGCCTAACGGTGCTATTATCATTTCACTGTATTCAGATTCACTTGAGCTATAAAAGCAGCGATAGTAAAATGTTCACTAACTCCTGGAATTCCTCCCAAGAAGCTTCATTATGCTGCATGGACGATGCTTGTCTTCCCCTCAGTGACCCCGGGGCGGGACACATGCTTGGAGGAATTCTCCGGTTTTACAGGTGGGACCTGAGACCCCTGGCCATGAAGGGACTTGCCACAGTTCAACTTTGGGGGTCAGCTGCCTGGCCAGGCCTGGGTGGCCCCATGGAGACTCGTCCCACTGGCATCTGGCACTCCCGCAGGGGACTGTCTTGAAGAGTCCTGGGATGAGCTCTGTCACACGGTCACCACCATCAGCCTGTCTCCTAAGCTCTGGTGACGGAGAAAAATCCACCTCCCACAGGCCTCGAGAAGCTGAGATATGGATGCTTCCAGGGGCTCAGAGCCTGGGGGTCTCCAGTGCCCAGCTTACCCAGTGATGGCTCCATCAGACATGGGGCATCGAGGCCTGTGCCAGGGGCAGTGGACAAGCGGTTCCGAGCTCTAGCTAGCAAGCTTTCCAAGGGCAACCCCTCTCCTCTCGTTTCCCACCCTTGAGAAAGGTCATCACCTAAAGGAGATGGTCCACTGTCCCTAAGGAAGGGTGGACAGGAGAGGAGGGAAGACAGGAGCGAGGGTCTGAGCTGAGCTGCATGGTGGGCACGTTGGGGGCTCCCCCTCAGCCTCACCATCCCTGGATGGGTGTTTGCCACCAAGTTTAATGGATTCTCCTTGCCTTTCCTTCACTGGCATTGGGGCAGGCAGCTCAGCCTGGGGAGAAGGGAAGGAAAGGGGTTTGCCGAAGACCTCCTCCATGCCAACCTCCCCGTGTTTTCTTGTTTAGCCCCCGACCCGACACCTTGGGAGACAGCATCATTACTACCCCTGTATTTCTCTCATTGACACTCAGAGGAGAGTGGCGTGAAGTCACCCGCGTTTCGAACCCACAGCCCTCTGCCTCCCTGCGAGGCCTCTGATCGCCACTGAGGTCAGTGCTGTGTCCAGACCACAGGAAGGGAGGCCGAGGCTGGGCCCGGGGAAGGGAAATCTAGAGCGGTGGGTCCGCCTCCACAGCTGAGGCTGAGAGCGGGAACCTGCCGCTCAGAAGCAGCACTCACATTCATCAGGCTGGTGACCCCGGTGTACCGGCGCTTTGTGGCGTGTAACAAAGACCGTGGAGCAGAAAATTGGAGTTCAATTTGCCGTCCATGCCGCACGGCGCCCGGCCCATTCCACTCCCTGGCAGGTACCCGTGTGCTTCATCATTAATAATAACACCACGCGGCTGTCCGGCCCTTTCAGCAGACACAGGCCCCGAGCAATTCACAAGCTGCGTTACACACACAGGCCCGCACGTGCCTGCCCCTCCGGGCCCTTCCGTGGGCGTGTGTGCCATCCGCCTTCCCTGCCGGCACCCCCTGCTCCCACCCCATCCCACGGGGTTCTGCCCGATCTGGAGGGCGACGGGCCCTTGTCCACCCCTGGACGCTGGGCTCAGCTCCTGCCCTGAAGTCTTCCTTGCCCCCTTCACTGGCGCTCACTAGCAGAAAGCCCCGCCGCCTGGCAGAGACCAAGCCCTTGCTGCCCCCAGTGTGGGTGCCAGAGTCCCTCCTCCTGGTTCAGAAAGGGTTCTGGATCTCCTCGGATCCGCAGCGTGCCTTGGTCTCCAAGAGCAGCCCTGTTTCTCTCCTCCAAAGTCCACGGGCGCTGTGGGGGTGCAGTAGTAACTGAGGCCCCTTACACGGGGAGCGGTCACTCGCCTGGGGTCTCTACATGGGGAGCTGCTTGGGGAGGCCCACCGAGGGCCTGGGGCAGACTGTGTGGCCTCCCTGAGCAGGCCCGGAGATCGCCCAGGAGGAGGGGCTCCGGCCGCGGCTCCTTCCCGTCAGAAGAGTAAAATGAAGTCATGCGTTACAGGGTGTCACGTATGTGAAACATCCAGAATGGGTACACCCACACGTGGGACAGACACTGGTGGCTGCCGGGCGGTTGGGAGCGGGGAGTGCGGAGCGGGTGCCTAATGAGTATGGGGTCTCCTTTCGGGGTGATGGAAGTGTTTCAGAATTGAGCAGAGATGGTGCTTGCAAACCACTGTGAAGGTACTAAAGGCAACTGACTTGTTTGCCTTAAGCTGGTTGATGCTATATTCTGTGAGTCTGGTCTCCATTACAAACAAACAAGGAAATCTGGTACAAAAGGTCCTTCCCCGGCCCCCACCCTTCTGCTTACCCCCTCCGGGGCTCCGGCTGCACCCGTCTCCCCAGCCCCAGCCGGTCCTTAGGGGGAAGCTCAGAAGATCAAGAGGTTGTACACACTCTTTCCTGTCCCCAGAAGTCACCTGGCTCCCTCCCTCCCCTTCCACCTTCTCTCACGTGCCATGACACTCAAGGGCCTCTCCCTTGTCAGCGGCGGGGTCCTCTCTGGGACGCGGAGGGTAGGGGGTTGCAGGCAGTGTCACGGGCAGAGGGCTAGAAGCCTGTACCAGCTACACGTGAAGCCCCCTCCCTGGCCGCTGCCCAAGCTGACGGGCCATCTGGAGTGAGGGCAGGAAGCGTTGGCTTCGCAGGTGGACGCCGGGGTGTGAGCCCCATCTCCAGGCTTACAAACTGCTGGGCACCGAGGCAGCACCAGGGTCTCCTGTGCTGTCCCTTCCTCCCTTGCACAAGGGGAGGGGTCCTGCAACACCCCCCTTGCCCGGGGTTCTTTAGGATTCACTGTGACAGAACCTAGACACCGGGAACACAAGGTCTTGGCCAAGTGCTCGGCACACGTGGGGCCTCTGCGCTGGTGTTCATCGCCCTGGGTGAGGACTACTAGCCATGCCATGGAGGCTGGGGGAGCTGAGTCACTGTTACGGTCGGTGACCCACAAGTGGCCTGGGCGGACACTAGGATCTCCTTCCCTTGCTTCTCCCATAGAACGCAATGTCACCAGAGGCCAGGCCAGAGTGTGAGCTCTGAGGATGCGAAAGACAGGGGGTGGGCACAGCTCAAGGGGCACGAGGTTCAACTATAGGCTGTCTGACCCCCCCTGCCCACCTCGCCTTGGCCTGGCTGCTGGGCTCACATGCCCTGGTGGCAGGTGGCTTTTCCGGGCAGCACCCAGCAGTCCTGCTTGGGGGAACAGAGGGAGCCTGTAGAAAGCAGGGGAGGTGGAGGTAAGAGGCAGAGGACAGGGTCAGGCCCCCCCTGTAATTCACCCCTGCAACAGAACCAGCCAGGCTCCCCACCCTGCCTCTTTGCATGGTTGCTTTGAAAACCGAGAGCTTAGTTTTTGTGCGTTATGGTGGCTGACCCAAGGCTGCAGGAGGTGACGGTATTGGTGCCCTGCTGTTGACCCCCTGTCAGTTGTCCACCTGGGAGGTCAGGTGGTTTCCTCTCCGGCCAGTAGCACCCCTGGCTTCCCCTGCTCGACACCATGTTCCCCAGAGCTAATGGGGCTCCCAGCCCTCTCTGGAACCTGGGCCTGGCAGCAAATACCGCAGGATAAATGAGACAGACACAGACAGGAGTCATACTAATGAGAGACAGGCCAAGTTTAACCAAGAGTGTGTCCATGGCACCATGGCTCACACGGACATGGGGTCTGTGTTCCCGACCCGGGCCCCACCCCTCCTCCTGGGTGCGGGGTCTAGACAGCAAGCAAGGCCCTGGTTGCTGTGGCCTCCCACAGGCTCTAAGTATTTCAAGAAGGAAGCATTTGTAGAACTCACCTAGTCCAACCCCTCTGCTTGGTCAAAGGGGAAACTGAGGCAGACTTGAGCCCAGCTTTTCTGATACCAGGTCACCCCGTATCCCTTGATACTCTTGGCCTCATTTTTCCCTTTTATAAAATGGGCTGAGGGCTGAACAGACGCTGTGCTCTTCCACACCTGGGCTTTCCTGGGGAGGACGAGATGATGCTAGGACAGCCTCTTTTCCCCAAGGGAGCCTGAGCTGCCCCTCTTCATGGAGTGATGTCGGGGTGCTTTGGAATGTTCCTCATAGGCTCGTCTTCTACCGCCTGTTGCGTGCTGGCCTGTGCCCCCGTCGTAAAATGAGGTCTTTGCAGACGTGATCAAGTTAAGATGAGGGCATTACGTCCGAGTGGGCCCTGATCTGACCGACACAGAGACACAGAGATGCCATGTGAGCACGAAGGGTGGGATGCAGCTCCAACCAAGGGAGTGAGGGCTGCAGGCAACACCAGGACGCGGAAGAGGGAAGGAAGCTCACAGCTCAGCCGGCACCGGCACCGTGACTTTGGACTTGGTCTCCAAGAGTGTGAGACAATACAGCAGGCTGGTGGCACTGTGTATGAGCCCCGGGCAACTCACCCCGCCTCCCCAGCTTTGCTTCCCCCCACCCTAAAAGAGCCAGCATGGCTCGGAGCCCATCCTCTCTGAAGGTTTCACAGATGCTTCTCCCCCAGCAGAAATGAGCCCCCCTCTGTGCTCACTGAGCCACACACATGACCATCGTCACACCAGTAACCCCTGTGGCACCCCCATATGTCAGAGAGCCCCACGGGGCTTGAAGTGGTTAGAGGGGGCATCTCATGCTGGCCACCATGGCGTCCTCAGTTCCTAACCTGGCTTCATGTACAGACAGGGCATGTGACACCGAATGAAAGAATGAATGAATGAAAGGGAATCTTCTTGTTTCTGGGGTCTCTGTTCTGTTCCCCAACCTGCCCCGCCCCCAACCTGTCACGTCTCCATCTCTCTGGTCACTTCAATGCCAGGCCTCCACGTGCCCTCCCTGGCCCCGCAGCAACGTTGTGCCAGCCGCTCTGTTGCGGGGCTGAGCTCCGCTAATGATGACTGACGACGCCCTGCGTGCTAGGATTGGCATGTTGGCAGGAGACACCGTCATGATTGATGGCCCTATGTGGCCATTTCCAATTCACTCCCCGGAAGCCAAGCCTTTCTGGGAAGGAGAGCAGCATGACCCCTCCACCGCCCGCCCGCACACGTAAGCAGCCTCCCTGCTTGCTGCGCAGTCTCCCCTCCTTCTCCTGATGACTGGGGAACGGCGGTGGATGGGGTGTTTAGCATTCATGGGCTCAGAAAGTGGAAGAGATGTTCCTTGTGTCCCCTTCTCCTGCAGGGACACCCCCATCCAGAGAGGGTGATCTGGGAGTCACACACTTACTGTCCTCTCCTTTCTGGCTTGGCTAGAGACCCCTGGCCAGGGTCCCGCACCCCCAGGCCCAGTCTCTGTGGTTATGAGGGCCAGGATCTCTGTGCACTCTGTGTGTGGTCCCCGAGCCCCGGTAGGTACGACTGTCCCATTAAACAGACAGAAAAACAGATGCTCTGAGACGTGAAGTGTAGCCTTGGCTAAGGCAAAAGCCAGGGTGGGCATTGGAATTTGCATGCAGGGCTGTCCATCTCCAAAGTCCATGCACCTTCCGCTATAACACGAAAAGTGGGTTGGAAAGGTGACAAAGCCACCTCTGGGCACTCCATTGTCAGGCACAAATCTCAGAAGCAGGGGCAAGAGTTCCATCTTCTACAATAAGCACAAAGTTCCCCTAAGTATGAGCTGGCCTGGGGTCACAGGGAAAAGGGCAGGGCCAGGTCTCAAACCATGACACATAGCACTTGATTGGGGCTATCAAGAGACTCACTTTCCCCAGGACCTATGTGACCCTGGGTGGGCCAGGCTAGTTCTCCAGGCCTCAGTTTCCCGGTAGGTCATGACCAGGTCCATCTTTGCCCGTTGCCCCTGGGGAGCTGGAGGATAAGTGAGAGATGGCAGTGGAGGCAGGAAACCAGAAGGCGTGAGGGTGTTGTCGCCAGCAGGGTGAGACCAAAGAGAGGCTCCCAAAGAGAGACCCTGTCCCAAGGAAGGGGTGGGCCCCAGAAGCCGCCATCGAAGGGCTGAGGCCAGGAGGGTCGCAGGAGACCTCCACCTGCCCTCTGGCCGTGCCCAGGCTCGGGGAGCAGGAGGACAAGCTGGGGGCTGTGGTCTGGCAATGGGCAAACCCAGCATGGGAAAGGAGGGGTTTCCAGGAAGGCTTCAAGTTACCAGAAAGGACAATAAATTAATATAATAGGGCTGTTTGGCTGGTGACAAGGGATAAAACATGTAGTCCAAAAAAGCCCCATGCATACGGTCACAAGGATGAATGAGAAGGCAAGATGGAGGGGGAAGGAGCGGGAAAGGTGCTTGCAGAGCCGGGAGCAGGAGGAGGAGGCGGGAGGAGGTGGCCTGCGGCGTGGGAGGAGGGCCTCCTGACCCTCCTGCCATCCCCTCGCCTCCCCTCCACCCCTTCCCCTACACCCTAGCACTCACTGCCTCCCTGCTTCCCCTGGCTCCATCCCCCCCACCTCCTCCCTAGATTCTTGCTGCCCTTCCTGCCCACCTCGCCCAAATGCTCTTGGCCTCAGTCACAACGCAGAGCATGCATTTCGCTCATTCACTCCATGTGCTCACTCAGGCTCATTCACTCCTCCCTCAGATGCCGTCTGGACACCTACTATGTGCCAGGAGATGTCATGGTGAGCAAGAAGAAAACCTCTGCCCTCCAGCTGCCCGGAGGCTCTTGGGAGGAGGACGAGCCACCCGACACAACAGAGTGAAGCCTGCAACACAGCAGGCCTCCCGCGCAGCCGCAGCTCCCAGGCCACAGAGGACCATCAGGCAGGTGCCCCAGCAGCCCTCTGAAGGCAGGACGTGTGCCAGGTGGGGGGCTGCAGGAAAACTCGTGGGCAGAGGGTGCCATTTGTGCCAAAGCCGGCAGGCGACAGAGGAACTGTGGCTTCTGGGAACTCTGGGTGTTTCGGCACGATGGGGAGAGAGGGTGCAGGGGTGTGGGCTGCGAGGCGGGAGAGGAGGCTGGCTGGCACAGCGGCCGCAGAGCGGGCCTGTGTGGGATGAACCTGGATTTGAGCCCTGGCGTCTCCCATGAGGAGCTGCATGACCTTGGGCAAATCACTTTGCCCCTCCGAGCTGGTTTCCTCGTTGGAGGGGAGTGACGCGGGACAGAGAACCTGCCTCACGGAACTGCGCGAGGGAAGAATGAGAAAACGCAGAGATGGCTCCTGGCACAGCTGCCGGGCTTTGAGTGACTGAATGGTGAGGGCCAGGGTCTCAGAGAACAAGGGGCTTATACATCGTGCTAAGGAGTTTGGGTGTCACCTTGAGCGCTGTGGAGGGGCACGGGAGACTCCCTGCATGTGCACACGTGTGTGCAGTGTGCGTCGGCACTGGGGGATCGCTTGGCTGCCTGTGCCCCACCCCCCCGCTTCTCTCCCAATTCTAGTCTGTTTTGTTCCCAGTTTCTCAGAGGAGAGTTAGACCCAGCTGGAGAAGACAGAGAAGTTGCAGGTGGTGTTGAACGACTTGATGGGGATGGAGGAAGGACCCTCGCCTTCTCAGCACAGATGGTCTCAAGGTCATGACTCATCACGCTGCCCCATCCCGCTCAGGGAACACTGACCGTGGGCAGGCCCTGTGAGGCCCTGCAGGCTGGTTGGGGAGATAGGATTCACAGGGGCAGCGATGACTCATGGTGTGAGGCATCCAGGAGCGCAGCACCTGTGGATGGGAGAACCAGGTGCCATAGGCGCATGGCACAGAATGGGGGCGGGGGGGGGCCCAGGATTGGGTGGGCAGTCAGGGAGCTCCATGGAGGAAGGAGGCATCATGTGAGTCACTCGCTTGTTGACGAATCCCGAGGCACTGGACCGTCAGCTCTGCAGCGGCCACCCTGTGATGCGCTGGGACCCAGTGGGGAGCAAGCCCAGGCCGTCTTTGAGCTTACGAAGCTTAGATTCGACCAAGAAATGCAGGTGTTAAACCAGGGACTATAAGAATGAAGGTTCGTGAGAGCAAGGTGTAGGGGGTGGTGGGCACACAGGACACAAAGGACAGACCTCCCCAAAGGTGACATGCCGGCCAAGACTGAAGCCAGAAAAAGTGAGAGCAGGTATGCCAGAGTTTGAAGGGACAGATGGCCTGGCCCGTTCAAGTCAGGCTACGAATGGGAAGGGGGCCCTTGTGGCCAGAGCCCCGGAGGCGAGGAGAAGAGGAGAGGGAGATGGAGTGAAGGGAATGTGTGGACAATGTGCTAGCCATGCAAGGGAGCCATGTCCAGGACCCAGACTTTCTCCCCACTGAAGCGACCTGGCCAGCCCTTCAGCTCTGTCTGTCTCGGGTGTGCAGGGGGTGTGGGAGGAAGGAGGTGAGAGCGGATGCCAGAGTCCAGCTTGATGCGGGGGGAGGGGGTGGTGCTGGTTATGAGTCCAGGGAGAGATGATCTCTGTGGAGAAATGCCTCCTTTGGGGGACTCAGTTTTCTTCCGGGCCTAAGGGAAAATACTTCCTGCCCAGAGAGGGAGGATGTGGAGGAGAGAAGAGGGGATTTAGCTTGGACCCTGGTGTCGGCAGCACGGGTGGGGGGAAGTACAGGGACTTGGAAGCTACTTGGGAGGTAGAATGGCTTTGTCTGAAGGAGCAGGTCAGCAGTGATGGTGCCACTTCCTGAGACCACACGCTGGAGGAGAAGCCAGTTTGGCGGAAAGACCCTAACTCCTGCTTCGGGTGTCCTGTGGCCTGCTGGATGTGCAGGTGGGCGTCCAGATCTGGAACCCAGGGCTGGAGAAGGGGGAGTGCAGCCGTGGCGGGCATGCCTCAGAGAGGCAGGCGGAGCAGTGGGGAGGGACCCATGTAGCCTCTGCTGAACTGAGCTCCAGAGTCACCGGCACCCGTGCGGCCACTTCACAGGCAGGCAAAGCACGGCACCGCAAAGAGCTAACGCGCCCGCGCCCGCACGCCGAAGTGCTTGCATCCTGCCAGGCTGTCCCAGGCTCTCTAGGCGCACATCTCCACCAGTCGACACAATCACCCTTCAAGGTCATTACTGCCCCTCTAACAGATGGGGAAGCAGCAGTGCAGTGAGGCTGGGATCTGCCCAAGATCACACGAGACTGAGCGGGGAAGGAGGGATCCACACCCACGTCTGGCCAAGTCCACGGCCCAGGCTCTCATCCCAAGGAGACCTGCCGCCTCCTTAAGTCCCAAGGGAACAGGGATGGCTGCCTGAACCGTGTTCTCCCAAGACCGTTCAAGAATCGGGAGGGTGCACCCCAGCACCAGCCCCCACAGAGGGCAGGGCTATGGCGACCACATTCCCAGCAGCACCCCACTGCTCCTGGAAGAGTCCACAGGGGCAGCCAGAGGAAGAGCGCCAGTGGGGACAGCAGGGGACTCACTGCCCCAGCCCCGCATTTCTGCTCCTTCTCCCTGTGTGGCGGAGTCCTCCCCTCCTCTATCCCTCTCTCACCCTCTGCTGATCTCGGACGCTGTGAGCCATCATGGGCAACAGCAGCTGTGGATCAATCTCTCCGTGGCTGCCCACACACACCACATTCATCCATCCCCCTCAAGGTCGAAGCTTTTATTTCTGGGTGAGAGTAGAGCCCCTCTGGCCAGGCCCTGTCCTAGATAACTCATGGGCCAATCAGTACCTCCATTCCCCTTTGCACCCAGGCACAGGTGCAGGCAGCTAGTGGAGCAGCCCCGCCCCTGCACCTGTGCCTTCCTGGGGGTCCCTGAACTCTCCCCAATTTCTGCAGCACCCTTGGGTAGCTCTCCTGGGCCTTGCTTGCTGACCATTTCCCTCTTCTCTCTTTCTTGAGTCCTCCTACACAATTTTGTCCACTTGAGCCTTCTGTAAATATCTCCTTTTGGGGACTTAGCTTTCCTTTCAGTCATAGAGAGAAAACGTTCCCCTGGCCAGAGAGATGATTCTGGCAAGAGGAAGTGGCTCAGCTGTAGGGCGCCCTGCAAGGAACAAGGAGGAGGAAGGCCGCTGAGGGGTGCCAGAGGAGAGACCAGGCTGGAACGCAGAGAGATTTCACTTGGGCCTGCTTCCACCTCCTTGAGCTGGGAGACTTTGGAATATCAGACAGTTTGTCTGAAACTGGAGGTCGTGACCTCTAGATGAGGAGTGGTATGAGAGTTAAGTAAGACAGGATAGGAAGCTGGCTTCGAGAAGGCTTGTCTCCCAAATTCATGTCCCACCTGGAACCTCAGAACGTGACCTTAATTTAGAAATAGGGTCTTTGCAGGTATAGTAAGTTGAGGTTATACTGGATTAGGGTGGTCCCTACGTCTAATGACTGGTGTCCTCCTAAGACCACGTGAAGACACAGAGAGGCACACAGGGAAGAAGTCCCCGTGAAGACTCAGGCAGACGTCAGGGTCACATGCCTACAAGCCAAGGAACGTTAAAGATGGCTGGCAATGACCC
>NC_048230.1:38324776-38421062 GCF_002007445.2 Ailuropoda melanoleuca
GCTTTGCCCACAGGTGGCCACTGTCCACGAGTGGACTTAGGCCTCTGTGTGGCATGGGAGGGGTGAGGAACGGAGGGCAGCTAGGGCTGACAGACGCCCCTGTAAGGCCTACACCACCCACCAGACACACCATTTCCTCCTGATTCCTCCCCTTTTATCCTGACACCTTCCCTTTGTTCACACAGGATGGACACANTCCCCTTCTATCCTGACACCTTCCTTTTGTTCATACAGGATGGACACGTCTTCTCACTTCATACCATGTTCCAGGTGCTCTGCCGACCTAGCCAACATGCCCTAATCCTGGCCTCACACAGTTTATGGACTCGAGCAGCATCTCAATCCCCTGGAGGGCTTGTTAGAGAAAGATATGCTGAGCCCTATCAGCAGAGTGCCAGATTCAGCAGGGAGAATCTGCATTTCTGACAAGTTCCCAGGTGATGCTGCTGCCACTGTTCCAGGGACCCCACTTTGAGAAGCACTGGCCTGGAAGGGAGAGCCAGAGAAGGAAGCAGGCAATTGCTACCCAGGCAAGGTAAGCAGCGCTGGGCTGGGAAAGACTCAGGGGGCTTCGGAGTTAAGAGGCCCTTCTCCAAGCCCAGCAAAGGCTATGACTTGATTTCTTGTTGGCCTTCCACTGCCAAGTTCCCCCTAGTCTAGTTAAGAGACAATCACAGGCCTTGGATGTATAGGTCCCATCTCCCACCTCTCCCCTGCGTGCTCTCCAAGCCCCCTGGGCGGTTTATGCCACCTCTCTCTGCAACAGGGCCAGATGTGCTGATGTCTGTTTGGACAAGGGGAGAATGGCCTAGGTAGATCACAGAGAGACAGACACCCCCCTCCAAACTAATGAGGGGGTCACAGAAGCACTCATCACTTCCTTTCTGCTTCCTCCTACCCAAGGCCTACAGGGGTGTCCTTTCCAGGAGCAAACAAGTAGGGGAACTCAGAGGCGCAAAGCTAGTTCCCAGCTCCTACCCTTGCCCTCATTGGGGGCAGGTGACAAGGGGCTGCTGGGGCCTCTTTGGTGTTGGAAGATTATGAACAGCCTGCAGGTAACTTCAGTCCAGCCCCCTCCTCTCCCTGGTCCCTACCTCCCCCTTCCTGACACACTAATCCCTCCCAAAGGGATCAAGACTGCCCGGTACTTTATTTACATAATGGGGACAGGGAAGCCTCCAGAGAGCTCAGAGGGCAGCTGGGGTGGGGGCAGGAGTGAAATCTGGGGTGCAGGAGCACTGGTCTACCCTGAGGCTTTATGGATAGGGGCTGGATCTTGGATGGGTGCCCGCCTGAGCTGGCAGCCTGGGATAACGAGGTGTGTGCATGTGTGTGTGCGTGTGTGTGTGTGCATGCACGCACGCGTGTGTCTGGATGTTCAGTTAATACTCAGCTCCAGATATTAATCCCTTTTTATGCAAAGAGACGATGGATCGTAAGCCCCGAGAAATCAAACTGAAACACGGCCAGCCTCCCGCCTTGCTCCCCTCACCCCTGCCAAATGGACCCGCCTGTTAACGAGGGAGATAAACGGAGAGGCCATCAAAGCAGATTTTCAATCTGTCCATGATTTTGCTCTGGGGCCTTCAGAACTCCATGGCTCCCCCCCTCCTGCCCCAACTGCTGCCTCCGTTCTCTACTTTGTTCCCTACCCCCCATGCTTTTATCTGCCAAAGTTGGATCTATTGACCCAACTCATAAGGGCTCCTTTTATCGGCTCCAGATCTGATAATGGAAAGCAGGAGGCGGGGGTGGAAGGGGAGGAGTGGGTAGCCATGTGGCCCCGAGGGTAGAGGCTGTGAGAGAAAGGGAGGTTTGTTTTGGGCGGGGAGAAGGGTCTTCTCCCCCAGTAGACTGAGGCCTAGGCAGGTGGGCACGTGCCCACCGGGGATGAAGGAAGGTAGAGAAACCCACAGAGGGAGGGAAAATTGTCCCAAAAGCAGGGGTAGAGCCCTTCTCAATGTGCCAATCCTACAGCATCTTTCCCTGGTGCACTGACTCAGTTTCCCTCTTTAAATTCCTCTCACCCCTCTACTGTCTTGCCAGGAGGCACCCAGTCTCACAAGCGCAAACGACCCTGGAGGAGAAAAACCCAGCATCTCCATTCATGAACGTGTCACTGGCTGCAGAGAAGGGAAGGAAGACGTGGGCCTGGCCTGCTCACCCCTGCCTGGCACAGGGCACGTGCTGCGGGTGAGCAGTGGTCCCACTGAACCCTGCAGGCAGGTGGCTTATTCCCACTGTGGAGGGGACAGGTGCGGGGGCAGGTACCTTGCCCGGGGGGGGGGCAACTGGCTGGTACCCAGATGATGACGATTTGTGACACCCGGGGATGCTGGGCCTGGCAGGAAGCGGTCAGAAGCCAGACAGACTTGTCTTAGGTGCCATGACAGTACCTATGTTATACTTGGAGAAACTGAGGCACGGACAGGTGAAGCAGCTTCCCAAAGTCACAGCTAATAATCGGCGGAGCAGTCTGTCGGGCTCCCGAGTCGGTGGCCCCTATACCGGGCTCCCTGCATTTCTCCTTTGCTGACACCGGCCCCCCCTTCCCCCTTTGTCTCTCTGCCCCCTTTGAAAGGGATCACTGAGGGCCTTCTGCCAGAAACTCATCATGTGATGCTGGGGCCTTGGGGCCTCAAACCAGGATTCTGGTTCTAAAATGTGCAAGGATAGCTTTTTCAACAAACAAATAAATAAGTCACTGTGCACGGGTGACACGTGAGAAAATGAGTAGCCAAGCGAACCACCTTCTGGCCTCCTAATGAATAACGTCAAACAAGGTTACGCTCAGGAACAGCCCGGCCCAGGAGGGCCCCACTGGGGCCACCTCCTCTCAAATGTAAATGGATGAGTGCGGGACTTTGGTCATGGGGTCCCCATTTTCTGGATGGGGGAACCAACCAGGAGAAGCACAGTAGGGCTAGATGCTGGGCCTCCGGGCCACCCCCTTCCCTGCACTCCCACCCTTGCCACGCTCTGGCGGCCACCCCATCGTTGCTCTAACCTCCAGGAGGCTTGGCTTCCCATCCCTCATTCGCCATTCTGGTCTCGCTGCACACCCCGGAGCAAAGTGATCCCCCCAAGAAGAAAGGGGCAGGTGACCTCAGAAGAAGGCCAGAGAGAGGACAGGTGGGTTGGCCCCCACTCTCCTGAGCACCGCTCATACTTCCCTGCCTCACTTCCTCCTCAGCCCCGGAGAGGAGAGGAGGCCGCTTCTGTCCCTTCCCCTCCAAATCTCCCCGAGAACTAAGGAGAAGCCTCGGGGACATTTCCTTGTCGCTTGAAATTTGTCTGGCCATCACTCACTGGACAGGCTGAGCAGGCCTCTTACGGGGGCGGGGGTACAACCATAAATGGGAGAGTGAGAAATCACTCGTTTGTCATCAAAGGGAAGTGAAGTCTAAGGGAGGCAGCCCCGAGGGCTGGGCAGGGTCCGCGGGAAGGAAGGGAGATTAAACACTGGGCCTGCCGTACATCAACCCCGCTCTGCTGAGCACAGACGACTCAGGGAGAGGGTGCTGGGGCCATGGATGGGGGAGGGGAGGCGGCAGAAGCTGGGAACCTGGAGGGCATTAGCTGCTGGGGGCACAAACAGCATGGCTGGGCCTCAGGTCCAGGGCCCCTTCAGTGAAAAAAAAGCATCACAGCCCCAGGGTTACAAAGCCTTCTGCCTGGGTTGGAGCAAGAGTTGTGTTAGGGGTTGAATTGTGTCCCCAGGAGACAGATATCCTGAAGGCCCCACCCTTGGTACCTATGACTGTGACCTTATTTGGAAATGGGGCCTCTGCAAACGTACCCAAATTAAAATGAGATCATTAAGGTGGGCCCTCATCCAGTGTGACTGGTGCCCTTATAAGAAGAGGGGAGTCTGGACCCAGACACACAGGGCNATGGATGGACGGATGACAGATGGACAGACAGACTGATGGATAGATGGATGGACAGACGGATGGATGGATGGATGGACAGATGGACGGACAGATGGATGGATGGATGGACAGATGACAGAGAGATGGACAGACGGATGGATAGATGGATGGATGGACAGACAGATGACACATGGACAGACAGATGGGTGGACGGGTGGACAGACGGATGGACAGATGAATGGATGCATGGATAGATGGATGGATGGACAGATGGATAGACAGATGGATGGATGGACAGACGAATGTATGGATGGTCAGATGCATGAATCATTCCACTGAAGGATGGAAGNTGGAGGCCATGTGACTGCAGAGGCAGAGCCTGGGAGGGATGCAGCTGCGAGCCAAGGAACCCAAAGGTCTGCCCAGAAGCGGCAAAGGTGTGAAAAAGGTCTCGGGGGACCATGGCCCTGCTGACATCTTGAATTCAGACTTCTGGCTCTCACAACTCTGACACAGGAAATTTCTGTTGTTTTAAGCCACACAGCTTGTGGTACTTTGATACGGCAGCCCCAGGAAACCCCTACAAGTCCCAAGAGCATATTCTGTCCCCAACCCGGTTCCTCCAGTAAACTCCGAGCCCAGTAACAAGCTAGCAAGCAAGGCCAGTCCACTCCCCGCTTCACACCATCCCACTTCCCACACAGTCCTGCAACTCCACCTCGGGGCGTGTGCTCCAAACACCTGCAAGCAGGGTCTCCAGGACGTGTGCACACGCACGTTCACAGCAGCCTTATCCCCAGCAGCCGAGAGCGGCCAGCGACCCAGAATGTTCATTGACGGGTAAGTGGACANTGGTTAGCAGCTGCCAAGATGGGGAGCAGCCAGGGTCCCCACTCCTAGCTACCAGGCGCCCTGCCTCCTCCGCTCCCAATGGCCTCGCTACACAGTCAGGAATCCACCAGACATGGAAGCAAGGTCTGGGGAAACACTATCGTGCCTGTGTCACACACACGTTAAAGTCAGATACGAATCTGAGACAGGAAACAGAGAAAGCGCTCACTCAGTCCTGGGAGAAGCGAGCCTGAGGTGGTGCTGAAGGAAGCTCTTAATTTAGGACAGGATAGCTCCAGACTTANGACATTATGCTCAGGGAGATAAGCCCAAACCCGAAGGACAAGGACTGTGCGAGTCTGCTCCCAGGAGGAGCAGGGCCGTCACACCCATGGAGACGGAGAGGAGAGCGGTGGGTGCCCGGGGCTGCGGGGAAGGGAGTGGGCAGTTAGTGTTGATGGGGACAGAGTTTTGGCTGGAGAAGATGAGAAAAGCTCCGAGGGTGATGGCAGGAATGGCTGCACGGCAGCGTGAGTACTCCATGCCCCTGATGTGGCCACGTAACAAGTGGCTAAAACGGCAATTACGTGTACCGTGGTGAGCCTCTGTATGGTGTGTAATTGTCAAATCGCCATGCTGCCCACCTAAAGCTAATAGAATACCATTCGGCAATTCTACTCCAATTAGAAAGAAAAGGATAAAAATGGTAAATTTTAGGTTATGTATATTTTTATCCCACAAGAAATTTTTTTCAAAAACCCTGCATTTCCACAGCTCCCCACTGCCCTTGGAGTAAAACCAGAACCTCTTCCGGTGGTCTAGCACAGAGAAGGTGCCCAGGGAACAAAGGAGCGAAGTGGATGGATGGATGGACAGACAGATGGATGGATGGATGGATGGATGGATGGACAGATGGATGGATGGATGGACGGATGACAGATGGATGGACAGATGGATGGATGGATGGACGGATGACAGAGAGATGGACAGATGGATGGACAGATGGGTGGATGGACAGATGGATGGATGGACAGATGACAGAGAGATGGACAGACTGATGGATAGATGGATGGATGGACAGACGGATGGATGGACAGATGGACGGACAGATGGATGGATGGATGGATGGACGGATGACAGAGAGATGGACAGACGGATGGATAGATGGATGGATGGACAGATGGGTGGATGGATGGATGGACAGACAGATGACACATGGACAGACAGATGGGTGGACGGGTGGACAGACAGATGGATGGACAGATGAATGGATGCATGGATAGATGGATGGATGGACAGATGGATAGACAGATGGACGGATGGACAGACGAATGTATGGATGGTCAGATGCATGAATCATTCCACTGAAGGATGGAAAGGTGGAAGGAAGGGCTCAGGGCAATAGGCAGGTGCCCAGCCACATCCCAGCCTGTTGAATTACAGCAAGGGAAGGAATTTCTCAGCTACTTCTCCGGCATGGGGCTGGGCTGCCTGTAGCTACCAGAGAACTCTGACCAAGCCCTTTAGGACCCCCTCTGGCGGGCAGGCCTCGGGGACTACACAGACATGGCCCTGGGCACACAAGTGGACACATGCATAAGGGGAGACCCACAATCTCCATCTAACACACATCTACAACAGGCTGGGCCCCTTCTGGGGCTTTACAGTTTCCCACACAAAACTGAGGCTCAGATGAGACGGGCTCACAGAGGTTAGGTGGATTGCTCAGCAACACCCCTGGTTAGCAGCTGCCAAGATGGGGAGCAGCCAGGGTCCCCACTCCTAGCTACCAGGCGCCCTGCCTCCTCCGCTCCCAATGGCCTCGCTACACAGTCAGGAATCCACCAGACATGGAAGCAAGGTCTGGGGAAACACTATCGTGCCTGTGTCACACACACGTTAAAGTCAGATACGAATCTGAGACAGGAAACAGAGAAAGCGCTCACTCAGTCCTGGGAGAAGCGAGCCTGAGGTGGTGCTGAAGGAAGCTCTTAATTTAGGACAGGATAGCTCCAGACTTACAGAAGAGTCACGAAGAGGGTTCCGAGGGCTCCCACTGAGCCCACACCCAGCCGCCCGCAGGGCTCACATCTTACATCGCGATGATACATTTGCCGAAACTAAGTGACCGATACTGACACATCCTTATTAAGTACATNATGGATAGATGGATGGATGGACAGACGGATGGATGGACAGATGGACGGACAGATGGATGGATGGATGGACAGATGACAGATGGATGGACGGATGACAGAGGGACAGACAGACTGATGGATAGATGGATGGATGGACAGATGGGTGGATGGACAGATGGGTGGATGGATGGATGGATGGACAGACGGATNACCTCAGGTACTTGCAGACGGTCCCTCCACAAGGGTGGCCTGGTTTGTTGTGATCCTTACAGACCAGTGGGAAGGAACATTTGACACACATGTGCACACACACACACACGCACACCACACACCAAATACACACGCTTCTTTGTGTCTAACTTCAACCCCTCCTGTGGCAGCGATGAAACTACTGTTGTGTCAGTGGGGCTTTATCTGCGATAACTTCTCTGACATCCCTCACAGAATGTGGCACTAGGTATGACACTTCGTATAGCAACCACATTATGCATGAGGATGCGGACGCTAGCTGGCAAGGTGATGCTTGAAGACACTCATCCCTGGTAGCAGGGCCCTGGACTTGGGCCCCAGGCCAGGGTCCTTCCCTGTGCCTCTTCGCTTCAGGGGACTTCACTTACCCCTCAAGTCAAGCCCACTCTGGGAGGCAGGGGACGAGCAATAAGGCCAGAGTCCAGCGTCTTCACCAGAGCAGGGGGAAGGGTCATCCCTCTGAGCCCCTGCCCCAGCCCCAGCCGGAGCAGCCAAGCTCTGGCTGCCAAGTTCACACCCCAGGCCCCCATGGCACAACCCGGATACACAGCAGTGCTGTGTGGTGTCGCCTGAGCGAGCCGTCAAAGGATAGCTGCCAGCTGCCCTGGGAGGGGGCCCCTGCCATCTGCCGCTCAGCCCCTGCTGTGGGAACACCCCCTTCTTGATGTCCCCTCCCTGCTCCTGGCCAAGGTGGTGTGGGNATGGATGGATGGATGGACAGATGGATGGATGGATGGACGGATGACAGATGGATGGACAGATGGATGGATGGATGGACGGATGACAGAGAGATGGACAGATGGATGGACAGATGGGTGGATGGACAGATGGATGGATGGACAGATGACAGAGAGATGGACAGACTGATGGATAGATGGATGGATGGACAGACGGATGGATGGACAGATGGACGGACAGATGGATGGATGGATGGACAGATGACAGATGGATGGACGGATGACAGAGGGACAGACAGACTGATGGATAGATGGATGGATGGACAGATGGGTGGATGGACAGATGGGTGGATGGATGGATGGATGGACAGACGGATGGATGGATGGATGGATGGATGGACAGATGGATGGATGGATGGACGGATGACAGATGGACAGACAGACTGATGGATAGATGGATGGACAGACGGATGGATGGATGGACGGACAGATGGACGGACAGATGGATGGATGGATGGATGGACGGATGACAGAGAGATGGACAGACGGATGGATAGATGGATGGATGGACAGATGGGTGGATGGATGGATGGACAGACAGATGACACATGGACAGACAGATGGGTGGACGGGTGGACAGACAGATGGATGGACAGATGAATGGATGCATGGATAGATGGATGGATGGACAGATGGATAGACAGATGGACGGATGGACAGACGAATGTATGGATGGTCAGATGCATGAATCATTCCACTGAAGGATGGAAAGGTGGAAGGAAGGGCTCAGGGCAATAGGCAGGTGCCCAGCCACATCCCAGCCTGTTGAATTACAGCAAGGGAAGGAATTTCTCAGCTACTTCTCCGGCATGGGGCTGGGCTGCCTGTAGCTACCAGAGAACTCTGACCAAGCCCTTTAGGACCCCCTCTGGCGGGCAGGCCTCGGGGACTACACAGACATGGCCCTGGGCACACAAGTGGACACATGCAAGGGGAGACCCACAATCTCCATCTAACACACATCTACAACAGGCTGGGCCCCTTCTGGGGCTTTACAGTTTCCCACACAAAACTGAGGCTCAGATGAGACGGGCTCACAGAGGTTAGGTGGATTGCTCAGCAACACCCCTGGTTAGCAGCTGCCAAGATGGGGAGCAGCCAGGGTCCCCACTCCTAGCTACCAGGCGCCCTGCCTCCTCCGCTCCCAATGGCCTCGCTACACAGTCAGGAATCCACCAGACATGGAAGCAAGGTCTGGGGAAACACTATCGTGCCTGTGTCACACACACGTTAAAGTCAGATACGAATCTGAGACAGGAAACAGAGAAAGCGCTCACTCAGTCCTGGGAGAAGCGAGCCTGAGGTGGTGCTGAAGGAAGCTCTTAATTTAGGACAGGATAGCTCCAGACTTACAGAAGAGTCACGAAGAGGGTTCCGAGGGCTCCCACTGAGCCCACACCCAGCCGCCCGCAGGGCTCACATCCTACATCGCAATGATACATTTGCCGAAACTAAGTGACCGATACTGACACATCCTTATTAAGTACACGATGTCATCTACATAATCTATTAAGCTGCTTCTCCAGGGTTTCCCGCATGTCCTTTTGGGTTCCGGGATCCCGTCCAGGATGCCACATTACGTCTGGTCGTCACGTCTCCTTAGGCTCATACAGACTGCCAACTTCTCAGACTTCCTCGTTTTTGATGAGTGGATAGTTTCCATGACCTCAGGTACTTGCAGACGGTCCCTCCACAAGGGTGGCCTGGTTTGTTGTGATCCTTACAGACCAGTGGGAAGGAACATTTGACACACATGTGCACACACACACACACGCACACCACACACCAAATACACACGCTTCTTTGTGTCTAACTTCAACCCCTCCTGTGGCAGCGATGAAACTACTGTTGTGTCAGTGGGGCTTTATCTGCGATAACTTCTCTGACATCCCTCACAGAATGTGGCACTAGGTATGACACTTCGTATAGCAACCACATTATGCATGAGGATGCGGACGCTAGCTGGCAAGGTGATGCTTGAAGACACTCATCCCTGGTAGCAGGGCCCTGGACTTGGGCCCCAGGCCAGGGTCCTTCCCTGTGCCTCTTCGCTTCAGGGGACTTCACTTACCCCTCAAGTCAAGCCCACTCTGGGAGGCAGGGGACGAGCAATAAGGCCAGAGTCCAGCGTCTTCACCAGAGCAGGGGGAAGGGTCATCCCTCTGAGCCCCTGCCCCAGCCCCAGCCGGAGCAGCCAAGCTCTGGCTGCCAAGTTCACGCCCCAGCCCCCCATGGCACAACCCGGATACACAGCAGTGCTGTGTGGTGTCGCCTGAGCGAGCCGTCAAAGGATAGCCGCCAGCTGCCCTGGGAGGGGGCCCCTGCCATCTGCCGCCCAGCCCCTGCTGTGGGAACACCCCCTTCTCGATGTCCCCTCCCTGCTCCTGGCCAAGGTGGTGTGGGCACGCTCAGAGCAGCTGTGAGGGCAGCACTGGCCGGGGACAGGCAGCTGGGCCGGAGGGCTGGGGGCGCCGGGGAAGGGGATCTGGAGGGGTGGGCTGCAGCACGTGCAGAGGCTACTGCCCAGAGCTCTGTGCCCTTCCCAAAGACACTAGCAATCCCGCCGGGGTGTGGACGCAGAGGCATGGATAGTCCCCACATTGCAGATGACACCAGAAGGACCCAACTGAGCCCTGACTTGCGCCCTTAGCAGGTGTGGTACACAGCTGGCTCCTTCACCCTCACGGCCTTGGGCATCCCCACCCATAATAGCAGGCAATGCCCAGCACCCCCATTTCACACACGAGGAGACCAAGGCCGGCCCCATCCCTCGGCCCGCCCTCCCGGTCTCTCCCCGCTGGCCGTGCGTTTCTCCCCACGGACCTACCTTCCTGATTTAGTCTGCTTTTGTTTGATTTGATAGGAAAATGAGCTGGCCCAGAATGCATAGCGGCAGAGGGAAGGGGGCGCAGGGTGGCCCCGTGCTGAGTGGCAGGAAAGAGCGGATGTCGAATTCAAAGCAGCCTGTCACTAACGAATCCACCCACGGAACACTTGGGCTGTGTTTAGATACGACAGTAAGATCCTCGTCAACGGGGCTCGTGGTTTGGTGGAGATCGAGTGGGGCTTGGAGTCTGAGGCCTGGGGTGCAAGTCCTGGCCTGTTTTCACTCTGTGCCCTTAGGACAACCCCTAACCCCTCTGAGCTTCTGCAACTAAATGGTGACAAATGCATCTCTTTTAGGGGGTGTCGTGAGACTGTGAAGCTCCTGTTGCAAACTGTTGAGTGCTGTACAGTTGGGAGGGTGTGTGTCTGGATTCTCAGCAGCTGGGGAGACTGAGACCCGCTCTCCCCACCGTGGAGGGGTCTTGGGCTCTGGGCCTCCAGACACTCAGCCTCCATCCCCAAGCCTGCAAGGGACCTGAGGCTTGCAGAGCCATGATTTGGTGACTCTCTTTAAGATATAAAATATCAAATAAAATTACGTATAAAAGCCTCAGAGGGGCGTGCAGGTGAGGGGCCCTGAAGCCTCATTAGCTTGGTGAGAAACTGCCTAGGACCGCAGGAGGTGCCCGGAGGTGACTGGACTCCCACACATGCCCAAAAGTCATGACACTCATTAGAAACCCACACTTGCTCTGTGCCCCCGGAGGGCAGAGCCCCAGGGGTCCACGGCCTGCAAGTGCAGCGGGGCTGGCGTGAGCTCTGCACGGGCGGGCCGGCCACACATCCCAGAAAAGGAGCTGGTGATCCTTCTTCAAAGTTTTTATTGCTTCTGTGATTTTATGAATATTTTTAAGTGGTTCACTGAGGGCACTGGCGAGGAGGGAGCCCCCGCTTTCCCCTGTGCTCCTGTCCAGGACTTGGGACTCCAGAAGGCTGAGCAGGGAGGGATGAGGGGGAAGCAAGCTCGGGGCCAAGGTACCTCCCAGGTACGGTATAGGGGGGTGTCCTTCCTATGTCCCCAGAGGAGGATGCTGGCAGGGGGTGTGGGGGTCAGTAGACACCCAGCACTTGGGAAAGGATTCACACTCCGAGGACAGATTCCCTGCACAGTCTGTTCCCTGCCCCACCCCCTAGTCCCGGAGAGTAGAACCAGAGCCCCGGGTCAGCAGCAGTCAGCCAGATTCTCCCTCGCTGCTCCCACTGCACGGGGAACTGCCCTGCAGAGGTCAGGAGAGGGTTCCCCGAAACTTTCCCCCTGTCCATGCAGGAATTACTATTACGGAAGATGACATGAGCTGGGAAGTACATCTGGACACAGAAGCAGCCATGCACCTGACCCCCAGAAAGAGCCATTGATTCAGGCTGGTGGGAGGGGCACACTAGGCCTGCTCCCCTGCCCTCTGCATGGCCGGAGGCTGGGGACAGGGTCAGCTGGCCTCCCGCCACCTTCCAGAGTCCAGCCTGGCCAGCTTCCAGTGGAGGGTGGGGGTACAAGAGCCAGGCCCATCCTCCAGGAGCCCCAGGGCATAAGGAGAGGGAGGCAGCCTCTGGACCCTGGGCACTGCCCTTCAGCAAGCATGGACTGGGTGCCTCCTGGGTGAGGCCACTCATGGGACCCATGTGACCGCCACGGCCCACCTGCCTGCTGTGGCTCAGAGCCATACACATATGCTTTGAAGCTGCAAGTAGGGAGAACCCTCCGGGGGACACAAGGAAAGCTCCGTGGAGGAAGTCACACTTTAGCATGGTCTTAAAGAGGAACAGAAAGGTGAGCAAAGGAGAGAAATGCATGTGGAGAATGGGAGGTCCTTTGATGCAGCTGGAGGTCAAGGCACCCGGAGACCGGGAGATGCAGAAGGTCTGTCCCGTGATGATGGCCACCTGCACTTACGGAGAGGCGCTCCACTTCCTTTGCTCTCCCTGAACTCATTTAAATTCACACAACAAACTTTGAGGCCTGCCTGGCACTCCCAGCCTGAAGGATGAGGCTTCGCTGACTTCCTTCACAGTCTCTCCTGCTCCTCCCCACCGGGTGGGTTGGGGCCCGTGCTGTGTGTTCACATAGTCTCCTCTCTTCACACGTCACTGTGTCATCGCCAGAGTCTGCAACAGGATCTGGCACGGTGCAGGTGCTTCTCTACTGGATGGATGGAGGGAGGGCGAAGGGAAGGACGGATAGAGGGACAGACGGATGGACGGACAGGTATGTGGGGAGATGAAAGGACAAGCTAATGGATAGACAGAGATGGATGGATGGATGGATGGATAAGTGGATGGGCAGAAGAGTGGATAATGGATGGAGAGATGGATGGATGGACATACGGACAGGCAAAGGGGTGGACAGATGATGCATGCATGCATGGATGAGCTGATGGACAGATGGAGGTATATATGGATGGACAGATGAGTGGGTAAATAGATGGATGGATAGATGGACAGACAGAAGGATGGACAGATGATGTATGCATGCATGGATGGAGACACCTATAGTCCCAGAATCATCATGTCACCCCATGCCAAGAATCATGCCAAGAACCATCTCAGATACCATCTAACCCAAGCCCCTCATCTCACAGGTGGACCACAGAGACTCAGCGGGATAGGGGAAATGGCTCACGTGAGACATTTGAGGAGATTGCGGGAACAGCCAGAGTCGGAGCCCAGGTCCCCATGCCAGGGCCTCTCAGTTGCCCCTGACGCTGGGGCAGCAGGTCTCTAGAAGGTGGGAGCGAGTCACAAGTCATGGCCACTGATTCAGCCCACCCAATCTCCCTCCTTGTCCTCCCGCAGAGAAAGGTCTCCAGACCCCACATCCTCTTCTCAAGGCTGGATGTCACACCCTCTATGTCTTGTTGGGGTTCCCCTCCCCAAGACACCCCTGACTTTGGGGAGTGAGATGCAGGGAGTGCACCCCTACTGGACTCCCCAAACTTCCCACCCTTTCCTCCCCAGCTGCCCCTCCACCCCCACTGTGTGTAGGTTGTGCCAGCCCCAGGAGGGGGGCCTCTAGAGAGCTGATGCTCTCATCCTCTCAGTAAGACCTTCTCCTTAATTCATTAATGTATGTGCATTAGAGATGATGGGGGGCTACTGGGAATATGGGGGGGGAAGGGAGGAACAAGGACCAGGGAAGGGACAGAGGGCACTAGGACACTGAGCTAAAGAGGCTGTTGCTTCAAGTGGGCAAAAGGCCAGAAGCAGAGACTCCACCTCCACCACACACCATCACCCCAGTCCCAAGCCCCAGAAGGCTGATGACTGTCCCACTGGGAGGTGGTCTGGGGACAGCACTGCCACCTCCTGCTGCTCCCCAACCCGATTAGTGCCAATTAAGGGCAAGCCCCACTGAGTAGGCTAATGTGACCACCAGCTGCTCTCGGGGGGTGTCCCTTGGCTCTGCAGGGCTGCCCCAGGGACACCAGCCCGGCTGTCTGGACTGGTTCTGGCTTCATTCTTCTAGGCCTTGCTCCCCTTTCTGGAGGGCCCCTGCAGCCTCCAGGGCACCCCCGTCTCTTCCCTAAAGCTGGGGCTGTCTTAAAACCACATCAGGGAGAGGCACCAAAGGGATTCTCAGTTGGGAGCCTCAGTGGGCTGAGGGAACAGCCTCAGGGAGAGGAGGGGGTCTCTGAGAGGGGCCAGGGGGCCGCACTCTTCTGCCTGTCAGGATTGGGCTGGGTCAGACAAGCAGTTCTGGAGGACACAGGCTGTAGCGTGTGGAGCTCGTGTGACCCAGGACTTGGATGATGCCAGAGACCCGGACCCCCCTCCATGGATGACAACTGTCATGGGAACAGACAGACCACAGACTGGGAGGAAGAGTCTGCAAAAGACACATCTGCTGAAGGACTATGATGCAATTATACAAACAACCCTTAACTTAAGCTCAACACTAGGGAAACGAACAACCCAGTTAAAAACATGGGCCAAAGACCTTCACAGACACCCCACCAAAGAAGACGGACGGACGGCGGAGAAGCACGTGAAGAGATGTGCCACATCTTACGTCATCAGGGAAGCGCAAATTAAAACCACCATGAGATATGGGTACACGCCTATCAGAATGAGCTCGACCCGGTACACTGACCCCTCCACATGCCCGTGAGGACGCCGAGCAGCAGGGAGCTCACTGGAGGCTGCTGGGAACGCAAAATGGTGCAGCCACCTCGGAAGCCAGCTGGGCCATTTCTTACTGAACTCAACATTCTCTTAGCATACGAGCCGGCACAAGTGCTCCCTGGTATTTAGCAAAAGGAGCTGTAAACTTAGGTCCCGCCAAAACCTGCACGTGATGTTTACAGCAGCTTTAATCAATCATCGAAACCTGGAAGCAACCAAGATGCCCTTCAGGAGGCGAATGGATACATACACCGGGGTTCATCCAGACAACGGAATATTATTCAAGGCTAAAAAGAAATGAGCTATTTAGCCATGAAAAGATAGGGAGGAACCTTCAGTGCATATCACTACATGAAAGAAGCCAATCTGAAAAGGCTACAGACTGTGTACGATTCTATCTGTATGACATTCTGGAAAAGGCAAAACTATGGCGACAGTGAAAAGATCAATGGTTGCCGGTGGGGGGGAGAGGGAGGGATAAACAGGTGGAGCACAGAGGATTTTGAGGGCAGTGAAACTACTCTATGTGATGCTGTCACGGTGGAAAATGCCATGACACATTTGCCCAAACCTGTAGGATGTCCAAGACCAACTATGAACCTTCGCATTAACTGGAGCTTCTGGGTGATACTGGTTCACCCATGGATGTTCATGGATTGTAACCAGTGCGTGCCCCAACTTGGGATGTTGATAGTGGGGAGACTGTGCACGTGCGGGGGCACGGGGCGCATGGGAACACTCTGGGACATGGCTGGGGAGACACGGCCCAGGGCCTGGCCCTGTCCCGGGGAACCAGTGTGGAGGGAAATCAGGCTTCCCTCTCACGAAGCAAGTATTTAGCCTTCGTGTGACGGAAGCCTCTGGCCCGTATACTTGGCTCTGCCGCCGTCCCGAGGAGAATGGGCATCTGGAAGGTGGTTCCCCCACAGCCTGCCCAGTAGCCGCCTCCTGGCCTCGGTGACTGGCCCAGATGCCCCGAGATGTGTCACACACGCCAGCAGCTGCTGTCAGCTTTCCCCT
Organism: Ailuropoda melanoleuca; assembly: GCF_002007445.2. NCBI lineage: Eukaryota > Metazoa > Chordata > Mammalia > Carnivora > Ursidae > Ailuropoda > Ailuropoda melanoleuca. The sequence goes on from NC_048230.1 coordinate 38,340,626, forward strand.
TCTCAGCACTCTGGCTTTCAATGACTACCCCAGTTGCCTTCTAAAGAGACGCGTCAAGGACTCCTGTCGCCCTGACGCCGTCGGCCTTCTCATTGTTCGCGAAGACACTGGGCGCCAGGAGCCCTGCCCAGGCCCTGCTGCTGGCTGATAAAGGAACGATTTCCCTGCCAAAAGGAAAAACCAGCAAGCAGCAGTCTTCCTTGGTGAGGAAGCTCTGAGGTTGACAGCAGAAGCAAGTAGGGGGCAGGGACAGGGCGAAGGAGAGAGGATGGAACACAGGAGGTGGCCCCCTCCACCAGGCAGCCTTCTTTGATTACCACAGAGCAGGTGGGCAGCCACCTGGGGCTGCTGACTGTTGGAGAACATCATCACTCACCACTCTGTAGGTGCTCTTTGCCCTTTAGCTCATACTTGATTAATTAATTTTTACTTAAGTATTTTGATCCTTCATTTGTTTACCCAAAAACCATTCTCTGGGAGCCTAGCAAATGCAGGGCACTGTGAGCAAAGGTTTAGCCCCTGCCCTCCATTTGTTAATGGACCGGGGAAGAGGGTGAACATACACAGGATCTGGATAAAGCACTATGAAGTGCTACTGGGGTGGTGGGGCAAGCAGGGTAAATCAGCCTGGAGGCATCAAGGAAGGCTTCCTGGAAGAGAGGGTATCTAAGTCAAGCCCTGAAGGACAGATGGCAGTCAGCCAAGCAGAGATGGGAGCATGTTCTAGAGGTAGGGCAGGCACACGCAACGACCTGAAGGCCAGAGGGAACATGGCAGGTCCCAGGTGCCGAGGTGTGTGGTGGGGGAGAACGGCAGGCAGGGATTAGGGAACAGTGGGGAGAAGGGAGGCCCAGGAGGTAGGTAAGGTAATGGGAAAGCAATAAAGGTTTTAGCAGGTGACAGACCAGGTTCCTGCACCAGAAAGATCATTCCAGCAGCAATGTGGAGACTGGACAGGGGAGGCCAGCCGGGCCACTGTGGCAACGACCAGGCAGGGAGGTGGTGGTGACCACAGTGAGGTGGTGGGTAAGGGCCGAGAGGACAGAGAGAGGCATATGAATTCACGACACCTGGAAGGTGACGGCGTTTGGTGACTGGCTGGAAGTGGCCCGAGATGGAGGAGGGGAGAATGTCTCCCGGGCTTCTGGCTTGAACTGGCTCGAGCTGCCGGCGCCACTGAGACTGGGAACCCCGGACGAGGTACCCACCCGGGGAGGGAGTCCATGTGCTCTTGCCCGGCGTGCGCTGGAGCCGGCTTGTCCTGGCTACAGAAAGCTCGAGACCCTGCACGCCTCTTCCCAGCTCTGTGCTCAGTAACGTCAGGGTGGTGGCCTGATGTCGGCCACGGTGGGGCACTTCCGCCACAGAGACCAGCAGATGTGCCCATGAGCCCAGAGCTGGTAGATGACATTCGGCAGCCCAGCACGGCCCATTCCCTGCGCTCTACGGTCAAGTGGCAGGAAGGCAGCGGAAAGGTGGACGATGGCTCTGTGCTCAGGAGGGTAAGCTGGCTAGAGAGGGCTTATTTTCTTATTATTATTTTAGAGGAGAGAAACGGCAGCGGCGGGAGAGGGACAGAAGGGGAGGGTGAGAATCTTAAGCAGACTCTATGCCCAGTGCGGAGCCCGACCTCATGACCCCGAGACCGTGACCTGAGCCAAAATCAAGAGTCAGATGCTCAGCCGACTGAGCCACCCAGGTGCTCCCCCAACTTTTTTTTCTTTTTTTTTTTTTAGGGAGACAGAGAGAGAGAGTAGAGATCCAGTGTAGTGATCGCAGAAGATGAGCTATCCGGGAGGAGTGGGGGAAGTGAGGCAAGGAGAGCCTGAGGCTTGAGCCCTAAAGGATCCCAAACTCTGCCAGGGGCCAACTAGCAGACTGTCGGGGATGACAGGCCAAGCCTCGCCCCGTCTAACCCTCGTTATCATCATGACTCACCAGGCATGTGCCTTCCTGGGTGAGTTTTCCTTGCTTGATTGTAAGCTATCTGAGGATGAAAACAAATGTCTAACTCACAGCTCTAACCCCAATGCCCCGAAAGTGCTGGGCAAACAGGAGCTACTCAGTGAATGTTTGGCAAACAAATGGAATAACGAACAAGCGAATGAATGAACGAGCGAATGAATGACAAGCACACGTGTGCACCTGTGCCCCTCTAGGAGTGGGCTGTTGTCTTAAGACTCCATGCACCCAGAATCTTAGAACTTGACAGAGCAAGGGGCCAGCGCAGGCTACTCAGTAAGTCTTCTAGGAGATACTCCGGAAGAGGATTAAGTGAAGAAAAGCAGGACCAGGGTCCTCGCTGTGTGACCTTGGGCAGGCTACTGAATGTCTCTGAGCCTCAGTTTTAACAATCTATCAAATGCGGATGATGATTCCTACTTCGCAGGGTGTAGAGGATTAAACAGGATAAGCTCAAAGTCCCTAGCACATAGTAGGTGCTCAGCTAACACCCGCCCTCCTGCTGTTCTGCACTGCATTACTGTGGGACTGCGCCCTGTGTCTCCCAGGTGCCAGGTCAGCTGGCATTTCGCTGCACTATCCGGCCCCTCTCACCACGGCTCCTTTCCTCCACGACCTGCCCGAGCTCTTTTCTGGTCTACTGCCCTGGTTATTTCTCTATCAAGGTGAGCCAGCCTGGCTTAAAAATATGACTGGTGGAGATGTGGCTAAGAGGACTCAAGCTGAAACTGACACGGTAGGGGACAGGGGGAGGGGAGGTGGCAGGCTGAAGGGGTGGGGGGCCATGGCTGTCCCTGGCCTCCCAGCCACTCTGCTCCAGGGTTAATGGTTCTGTAATTTATTCTGCTGGATGCTGCATTCCCAGGAAAGGGCCCTAACCTTCTACCCTTTGGTCAGCTGGGAAAATAGCTCAATTACTACAAAATGAGGTACTGTCCCATGTGGACGGACCAGCATAAAATGATCAGCAGAGTGGGCTGGACATGAGCTGCCACTTGTCTGGAGAGACAGAGAGGCACAATGCAGAGAGTGGCCAGACACAGCAACCTCTCCTGGGCAGCAATCTCACCCACCTGCATCCCCATGGTGCCTCTGTCACTTGTCTCTCTTCCTGGGATGTTCATAGGGCAGGTGGATAGCCAGAGTCCAACCAGGAAAGCAGAGATGACTTGGTGTATTAGCACAGAAGGAATCTGCTGCAGGTGATAGGACAGCGAAGAAGGCAAATGGGGACCAGTGAGCGACCCAGTGAGTAGCAACCCAGGAAATCTCTACCATACTGGACTGAAGGGTCCAGGAAAAAAGGGGGGTTGAGCACACCGCAGATCACCACAGGCAGCTAGGACAGGGCACTTTGTCCACCAGGAGCTGGAGTCATGAATGAAACACAGCTGCTTTGAGCGATGCCAGTGGAGGCAGAAAGAAGGGCATGCACCCTGGCTTCTCTTCCTCCCACCTGCTATCTCTTGCCTGAGCCTCCCACTGGCCAAACCCAGCCTGAGCCAGTTGACCTGGGAGCCTGGGAAACCAGCAAGACAGTCCCTTGTGATACAGGACAGAACAGAGGAAGGACCGGAAAGGATTCCAGGAGCAACAGCCCAGGAATGCCATAGGATTGACACAAATCAAGATGGTCGCCTTTAGCCATGGAGTGGGCAAGCCAGAGTCTGAGAGATGCTCTCCTGTTTTCCTTCCTGCCCAGTGCCAAGGGCTCAGCTGACAACGCTGGACAATGGCATCTGGCTCTTTCCCAGCTCCTGGTGCCTTGGTGATAAATGCTTCGAAGCTTCCACCCCCAGCCCGATCCATCAGGCTCCCAGTGGCAGGTTGCACAGCCAGAGACCTTGCCCACCAGGAGCTTAATCTCCCAGACAAAGAACAGAAATGCAGCCTGAGCCAGGGAGACATATAACCCATCAAAGGCAGGTACCAGCTGTCTGAGTCAGTCGAGGAGCCTTGCAGCTCCTGCCAGGAATGGAGACGGAGCCGTCTTTGGTTTGCTCCCTTCCTACCATGCCTGGTATGTGGCAGGTGCCTGGAAAGGAAACCCACAGCTTTTCCAGGTTGTTCTCCATTCTCTGGTCCTGTTACTCCCCTACCTAACTCTATCAGAGCCTTACCTTTCTCCCTCCCACCCTTCCTCAACAAGAATTAAAAAGCTCCAATGCACCACGGATTATGCTGGAAGTTATGACTGCAACAGGGAGTGAGCCAGGCAAGGTCCCTGCCCTCATGGTGCTTGCACGCACAGCCCCACAACCTTCCTCGATTGCCCCCACGAGGTCAGGAAGAACTTCTGGAGGTCTGCCCTGCTGCTTTCCAAACTCAGGTTTCAGGAAGTTGCTGAGGCCCAGGCATCCCCAGACCCACCTCCAGGCTTCCCATCTCCCTTCCAAGTGAGGAGGGGGTCAGAGAGGAGAGTGGGAAGGCACTAGATTCGGAGGAGTGTGATTGGCCGCCGCCAGGCTGACAGATGCCTGAGGAGACCAATCGAGCCCGCTGGGCAGCCAGAGCGCCTGCCAGCCCGGTGTCAGAGGCAGATGCGGTGGCGGTCCCCCCTGGCCGCCCCCGCCCCTCGGCCAGCCTCCCCCCGGTCCGTCCGGAGCACGGCCTAAATCTCTCTGACATAAAATATCGTCAGAGAGCCGCAGCACAGACAGATTAAAAAACAATAAAGAGAAAGCGAAACTCTCGACTATAATTACCACCCTCTAGCCGGCAGCAGCAAAAACGCACTAAAATTTTAATAGGAACCACTGCATTTAATTTAACGACACATTTTTTCAATTACCAGAATAATTGTTTTATTCATAAAATGAGTTTCAATAAAGAGGGTAATTTTCCTTTGTTTTTATTATTCATTTGTGCAACATATTTGAGATAGAATTCCCTCATGTGAGGGCAGCTTGGAGAGGACTCAGGACATCTGTGTCATGAGTAAAAATCGGAGGGCGCAAGGGACGCGAGGAGGTGGCCGTCCACACGGCCGGGCGATGACCGAGAATGCTCTGCCCGGGCACCAACTTGTGCCCCCCGGAGAACATTCTAGAAGCACAGTCCAGTTCACTTTGCCAGACTCATCCAACCCCTCCTGCCAGCAGCCAGCGCCCACTCGGCTGAGTTCCCCGTGGCCACTGGGAAGGGGAGGCTAGACATGCACCAGTGGAGGGAATCAGAAGCTTAGATCCTCTGAAAAAGTCATCCTGCTACACTGTAGCACAGCCAAAGCCCAGGGCCACCTGGAGGAGAGATTAAAGGTGGGCAGAGACTGCATGCGGTGGACAGCCTGTTGCTACAGAGCTGAGAGCGCGCTCCACTTAAGGACCCTGGGCCTCTGTCTCTGTCGTCCCACCAACCAGCCAGACAATTGCAATGACCAACACTTACTGGTGCCTGTCCTACGTCCCCCGGACTAGCCACCCAGCACTTAACAGAGCAGGCACCCGCTTTGTACAGGAGCGGCTGTGGCTCAAAGAGATGAAGCAAATTGTCCCAGATCTCACCAATAGGACATGGGGAATGGGATTTGCACCCAGCCAGCCTGACCTGACCCCAGAGCCTTGGAGGATGTGGCCACCAGCTGGCCTCGGGTAGGTTGCTTCTCAGAGAATCAACTCATGTGCGCTTCTCACTCTGGCTTTGTTTGCATTGTTCTCCAAGTTCTCCCCTTGGCAAGCTCTCAGCTCAAGAGCCCTCACCCTGAGCCTCTGGCTGGCACTCAGAGACAGCCTGACTGTCTGCAGAGTAGCTGTACAGGAAAAGCTCGGGGCCTTCTGTATCCTGGGTTCTTGGAGTGTCCCAAATCCAGCCTGTAGGGCTTGGTGCCAGCTCCCAGGCCACGGCCAATGGTCCCGGCACCTTGCGGCTCCTGTGGATGGACGGCTGCAGACCAGGGTGGAGGCTGGGAAGGAAGGGCCAGAGGGTACCCAGCTCTGGGCACAGAGGGGAGCACAGAGCGCGCTCTGTGGTGTCTGTTCATCCTGAACTCCGTAAGAGTCAAGAGGGTAGAGACAGGCCACTGGGGGCCGGCGCGGGAACCTGAGGCTGCCTCCAGTAGGGAAACTGGTAAGGATGCACACTCTTCCATGTCAAGGGCTTTACGCATACATTACCTGTTTAATCCCCATGGCCACCCTGGAAAGGGAATATTATTATTCTCCTGACAAAGACGAGGGAATTGAGACCCAAAAGTTCAAATGAGCCTTGTCCAAGGTCACTGAGCTAGTGAGCAACCTAGTGGAGATCATCCCCAAGCCTTTGCTGGGTGCACACCCTCCATACTGTGGGGTTTCTCCCCCAGAGAGCTGCCCTCCAAAGAGAAAGGATGGCTGGAGGATGGACATGCGAGGACAGAGAGGGGGCATCAGGCTCACCCTGGAGCCAATGCACTGGCCACACCACCCATCATACCCACGACCTCCTTCCTGTGCTCCCTGCTTGCAGGTGCAGCCCCAGCCCTCTGCCTCCTTACAGCACAGGCCTCGACCCAGGGACACCAACCACCCCCTTCCTGAGGGGTACAGGTGCAGGGGCGCATCCCGCTCTGGCCTGAAGCCTCAGTTTTCCTTGAGCCCTTTAGGAAATTCCCAATACAGGGAGGAAGAGCTGGGATGCAGGAGTGGTGACTTCTCAGGATGGCTCCCAGGTCCTACCCCAAGTGTGGTCTAGTCTCCAGAGGCCCTCTTTTGGGGGAGACATTTGGTGGTCCTCACATGTTCTCCTGGAACCCTGGTTCCTTCTCAGTGGGGGAGGGATGGCAGGACACATGGGAGGTTACTAGGAGGGCTGGAGCCCTGAACTCTCGTAGGGAGAGGTTTTACGTCCTTCATGTGGGGCTGGGACCACCTACGCCTCCCTGCAGAACAGGCACACTGCTCCTCGCCTCCTGATAGCCTCTGACTCTGGGCCTCCTGCTGTGGGGGCCTCCTGGGGCCTCAGGCTCAGAGGACTTCAAAAATGTCCTGGGCATGGCACTTGGGGGGCTCAATGTATTGACTCTTGGTTTCGGCTCAGGTCATGATCTCAGAGTCCTGAGATCGAGCCCCCCCACCTCCCCGTCAGGCTCTGTACTCAGTGGGGAGTCTGCTTGGGATCTCTCACCCTCCCCCTCTGCCCCTCCCCGCCTCCTGCTTGCTCACTCGCTCTCTCCCTCAAATAAGAAAATAAAAATAAAATCTTAAAAAAAAAAATGCCCCGAGGACACATGCCAGCCTGTGGCTTCACCAGGCTGGTCTTGCTGATGCCCCTTCTCAGGTCTTCTGCTCCTTTCAGGGGGCTCTCCCCACGACCTTGGATGGGACCAAGTTGTCCTTGCCCTTGGAAGCCCCACGCTTTGCAAGATGCTAGGCATGTAAAGAGCAGTTAATCAATACATAACAGCAGGGCACAACAACTTCCACGCTGGAATGCGCTGAATTAGTCCCCCCCGCCGCCCCGTCATATGTTGAAGCTCTAACCCCCCCGTATCTCTTGATTGTGACTGTATTTGGAGACAGGGCCCTTAAAGCAGTGATTAAGGTTAAATGAGGTCACTGACATGGACCCTAATCCAATACAATCAATGTCCTATAAGAAGAGAAGACTGGGACACAGACACGCATGGAGGGAAGGCCATGTGGAGACACGAAGAGAAGACGGCCATCTACACACCAAAGACAGAGGCTTGGAATAGATCCTTTCCTACTGGCCCCCAGAAGGAACCAACCCTGCTGACACCCTGATGTTGGACTTTGAGCCTCTGAAACTGGGAGAAAATAAATTTCTGCTGATGTTACAGCATCTCTAGGAAACGATTACACACACTTTTGTACCTCTCTCTCTTCCCTTCCCTGGAATTTGTCTTCTTCCTTCTCGGCCAATGTGAGCTCTACACGTCCAGTCCTGCCTTGAAGCCCACCTTTTCCAGGAAGCCTGCCCTGATTACAGCCACTCTTGCCCCTGTAACTCTGTGGGGCTCTCAGCGTCATGTTTGTGGGGTACGGATTCATACTTCTTCCTGGGTTGTTCTGTCTGTGGTGCTACGTCATCGGGTGTGGGTTTTAGTATAAGACTGAAGCTGTGAGTTTTCTCCCGCCAGGCCTGCGTCTCTTCCCTCTTCAGGAGCCCCTCCATGTGCTTGGAACTTAGCCCGGGGCTCGGCCCCTAGACTGGCTGGGGATCCAGGCTGGGAGGAAAAAGGAACGGGGAGCTTTTCTTGGTTTGTCCCTCTGACCGCGCCAATGCCCTCCTCACCCCGAGTTAACGCAAGAGCATTTATTATGTAGCTGTGTGTCGGCCCTGACCTAGGGGCTGGGGGCACACGGTCTTGCCCCCCAGAAGATTTGCATGCAGCAGGTGACACCGTGGGGACAGAGAGAGTAGAAGGGGCAGCAGAGGCCCGGTCTGCAGACACGAGTCAGGGAGGGTCACATGAAGGACACCAGTACTAACCTGGCCTTGAAGGGGTTGGGACCTCAACTGGGTGAGGGCAGGAGGAAGCACATCCCGGGGAGGACAGCAGCTCGTGGGAAGGCGTGGCACCAGGATGGAGGAGGTGTGCATTGGGATAGGTATGTCAGACCGTGGGCTCCATGTGGCCAGTCCCCTCCTCTGTCTCCTTAAGGTGCTAAAGCCCACCAGAGGAAAGAGCTCGCCCAAGGTCGCTGGGCTTGGCCAGGGCAAGGAAGGAAGGAAGGAAGTGCCCTCAGAGGGCACTTGGAGGGCACTATTCCAGCCCCTGCCATCAGTTGGGCATGGCTCGGCTCGCCCCAATCTCCCAGTCTCCCTCTGCCTCAAAGCCTTGGGGCTCAACTGGGGGGGCGAGGAGGGGCACAAGTGGGGGGAGAGGGGAGTGGGGCTGCCAGGCGCCAAGATCACAGGAGCAGCAGATGTCGGCGGATTAGCGGCTCTGCTTCCCAAAGCTGCCCGAACCACTTAATATTCTGCAGACAGAACTGCTTCCCGTTCATAAAAAGCAAACACTGAAATGCCGCAGACTCCCCAACACCTGGGGAGGGCTGGAGCTTTGCACCTCGCACTTCGGGAAGGGGGTCCAGGGAATGAGGCGTAGGGCAAAGGGAGAAGGGGGAATCAGCCCTCTTGGAGGCCGGAAGCAGTGGGCAGTCCCCGCAGAGAGGGAGGCTGTGCAGGTGCTGAGGACCCCGAGCTTCAGAGGCTCCCGGGAAACGCCCGGGGCTCTGGGATGCGAGGCCGCTGCCCGTGGGGCCTGGTGTGGGACAGACGGTTGGCAGAGTGATGGCACTCAGGAGAAACCCCCCCAGGAAATGACGCATTCAGGGACCATTTCTCTCCCCCTCTTTTTTTTTTTTTTTTTTTTTTTNTTCCATTTTCAAGTAGGCTCCATGGCCCACGTGGAGCCCAACGCGGGGCCTGAACTCACAACCCTGAGATCAAGACCTGAGCTGAGATCCAGAGTCAGGTGTTTAATGACTGAGCCACCCGGGGGGCCCCTCTTCCTCTCCCTCTTAATGACTCCAGACCCTAGGGATGGAGGGACAGCCACCAGGGCAGGTCACCAGGATGAGAAGCGGCAGGTTCTTTCCAAACAAACAGATCAACAGAGCAAAACAGCACAGAGCTTTAGTTAAATAGTACGAATAATTCCAAGAGGCCAGCAAGCTTTCACGATACCAGCTTTTTTTTTTTTCTTTTTAAATAAAGGGAAGAGGGCATTCTTGGATGAGGCCGAGCTCGTCTTATCCAGACAGGAAAGCAGAAGAGCTCTCTCGGCCACGCTCATCTGAAGAGCCAGGGGTGGCTGGGCACGGCCCGGAACAGACAACACTGTCTCGGGGTGCTGGTTGGGCGAGTGGCACTTGTGGCTGTGGATTTACAACCGTGACTCATTTCTCGGACGGGCATTCATGTTTGACCTACACAGGACTTTTCTTTCAAACATGCATTTGCTGAAAAATATTTGCTAATTCTTACGCGGTTGTTATTTTTGTGTGGTGGTTCCGNTTACGCGGTTGTTATTTTTGTGTGGTGGTTCCGTTTTCATCCCCTGTGGCAACCGGTTCCCAGTTTTGAAAGGGATTTAGTAAGGGGTGATAACAGCGTGCCTGCCAAGGAGCAGAGGAGGGAGGCTGCCCGGACCAGCTGCCATTTACTGCCTCTGAGCCTCTGGGGGGTTTCTAAGCTCAGTTTCCTTATCTGTAGAATGGGAATAACAGTAATGCATGGCTCCTGAGCAGCCACGTGACTGACGGCCATGAAATGACACAGCACAAAGTACATGGTCAACGAATACCAGCTGGACTGGCTGTTGAGGCCTGAGCATGCCAAGGCTTAGAGCCAAAGCCCGCTGGGCGCTGCTGGACCAGGAAAGAATGGTCTTTCCCCTTTTCTTTCTCTGCATTTCCTTCCTTCCTTCCTTCCGTCCTTCCTTCTTCCTTCCTTCCTTCCTTCCTTCCTTCCTTCCTTCCTTCCTCTCTCCACCCCTTCCCCTCCCCTCCTTCCTTTTCATTAGAACCTCCTCCAACAGACGATGGAGACTATTAAGAACCCAAAGCTTCAAAGCCCTGTCACTCTTCACTCTCATCTCTCTCATTAAGAGCAGTCCCTTGAACTTTGTGAGTTCAGAAGAAATGGCAGCGGGGGGCGACGTGGTTTCTCCCCTCCTCTCACACCATCCCACCCAGAGCTCCCCTGAAAACCAAGCCCCGAGCTCTCTCTCACACAGGCCCCATCTGCCTCCTGCCCCGGCCTCCACACCAGGGGGCTGGGAGACTCAGGGGCGCTGGGCAGCACCCGCTCCAAGCGTGTGAGGGAAACGCCTTCCATCAAGGCGGGAACGGTGCAGGTCAGCTGTGAAGGGAGAAAACCCAAAGTCCGGGAACCAAAGAGGAAAGACTTCCAGCCCAGGCCTCACTGGGCAGATGTTGGAGGAGCTGGTGATCTGAGAACGTGCGCGTGGGATTAGCTCTGCATATGGCTCTGCCACGTTTCCTCTGGAACCTTCCAGTACATCTCCGTTAATGACAATGACCCTGTCCAGGCAGAGATGGAAAAGGACTTGGATGCCTTATTCTGAAATGAACTTCAGTAGGAGGGAAGGAAAAAATGGAAGGAAAAACTAGAACTATAATCAAGCACACTTCTTATAGGTGTATCATGCTTTATAACGTCCAAGCATTTTGACATCACCTCTATCTCCCGTGAAATCCGCAGTTTGGGAATTTCTACCCATCAGACAGAGGAAGGAACCAAAGCCCGAAGGGGTGAGGCGCCCCTCCCATGGCCAGGTGCCACAACAGGGGCCAAGTTCACAGGACGTGGGTGGCCTGGCGTTGAACTATGTGTCATTGCCACCAAGACTCCAGAGGGAAGGCTGCTGGTTGGGGTGTTCACCCTCCCCACAATGGGGGTTCCTGACCCCGACTCCAGGAGTCATGGGTCCTATGAGATGAGACCAGGCCACCTGCCTCCTCCCTCTTCTAGCCTGTGGCCTGGCTCCTGGGACGGGGTCTCATTTCAAAGGACGGAGAGTCAGCCAAGAAAGCAAGTGAGATAGGAAAACACCCGTGAGAAGTTAAGTGCGAGCCCTTCCCCTCTTCTCCTCTGTGGGGAGACCGAGAAGTCAAATGGTGCTTTAGTTTGTGGCTCAACGGGAATGTCCTGCACGTGAAGGCTGGGGTCAGAACATATGTGTCTCAATCCAAAGGGCACTTGAGGCATGTGGCTGGTTGTTTACTCTGTAAGCATCTGACCCACGGTAGAGACGTCGAGGTGCAGAGAGGGGCAGAGGCTGGGGGTGGAGGCCAAGGCCAACGGGGGCAGAGGGACCCCAACAAGACGACCACATGCCACTGGAGCGCCCACCCTGAGTACCCAGGGGAAAGGATTTGCCTTCTCAGAGCCCTGAGTTTTCTCACTGGTGAAGGACAGAGGATAACACTCCATCTATCAGAGTGTCTCTGAGGACCAAATGGGATAACGTATGTAAAGCAGCTGACACACTGTCTGGCACAGAGCAAGGAGTTGATAAATGGAAAATATAATTTAATACGATATAATATAATATAATGTAACATCTTATAATATATTATGTTATAATGTGTGTTATAATTCTTTGTGCGGGCTCTCGAGCTTGAGAACTTTCTGCTGACACAGGCGGAGGGAAAGGCGCGGGTGGGAGGACCTGCAGCTGAGAGCCCAGAGCCCCGTGCCCTGAGTGGGATTGCAGGAAGGGGTGGGGGGAGGCAGGTTCCCTGTCCTCTGCCAGCACCAGCTCGCCCCCCCTTCCCCTTCTTCCTCTTTATTCTATAAATTACATGTTAGCCTGGCTGCTTTCCCACTTGCCAAGGGCCTCCCCATGGCCTAGTGGGTGGACCCAGGGGGATGGTCAGGTAAGGTTGGCCTCTCAGCCCTTCCTTCTGTGCGCACCTCCCTGCCCTACTAGAGACAGGTGCCCCTAAGCATCTGTGCTCGAGTCGTGATGCCACAAAGACTTTGCCTAGAGAGAACATAAGAGAGGGTAAGACAGCTCAAACCCTTTAGTCGTGGGCCTGATAGCCCTCAAAGGCTGGGCACCGCTAAGCGCCATGGCCCCTTCAAGAGCATTTCCTTTTAGTCTTTTGTCAGCATGGGGGGGGGTCCTCGAGGTTGTCATATGGGGGAGGCAGATCAATGCCCCCAGAGTCCTGCCTTAGCCCCACCTTGAAAGGGAGAGTAACAGGGAGAACAAGGATGGGCTCAAGAGCCACACAGACCTGGGTTCGAATCCAGCCCGCAGCCAGTGGCTCAGACCCAGAGAACTTCGGTGTCCTCATCAGTAGGACACAGCCCCTACCAGTCTCACTGCCCAAAGGCATGAGGACAAACCACAGACAGGGGCCAGGAAAACTGTTAATAGCCAGAAACAGGTGGTAATGACACAGGCGACAGGGCGGAGCAGGCCGGGTGCCCCTGTGCGGTGGCTGTGCCTCAGGCCCCCCCTTTAGCCGCTGGAACATGGGGTGTCCCGGAGATGTCAGGACAGCAGCTGTTTACTGGCTGTGTGAATACAGAAGAACATCCAGCGTGTTGACGGGGGGCTTTGGGCGGCCAGGCGCCCCGCTTACAGGGTGGCTGTGCATGGTTAATCTCACTGCTCCCGAATCGTGGCTCCCACTCTTCTTTGGCTGTGATTCAGAAACACCCAGCTCCCCCACCAGTGCCCCGCATCTGGGCCAAGGCTCCCACTTGCCTGTGAGGCCTTGCTGCAGGAGCTAGGACCCCCCTGGGGGTCAGGAGGCAGGGTGTGTGGGAGGGTGACAACAGGCCAGGCGGAGCACAGTAGCACGTCAGGCGCCCCTGCCTCCCTGCACTGCCCACGGGTCCGGAAGCATGGAGACCCCACTTTGCTCCTCCTGCTCACTCTGCCCGATTTTGGGGGGTCTGGTGAGTGCTCCGCCCTGGCCTTCCATGGCTTGGGCATTTCTAGCCACCCCCCAGGTGGGGCCAAGGGAGGGGCTGGGGAACTATTCTGGGTCTGGAAAGAGGGCTGCGGTAGGCGTGCAAGGGAGGCAAGAACGGGATTGGCAGGGCGGGGCCCCTCCTTCTGGCTCCTTCCATCCACACAAGCCACCCTGCTCGCGGTCAGTCCCCAGTCTGGCCTCAGCATAAATGATGAAGAAGTCGAGCGGGAAGTAGGAAATGGAGAAGAGAGACCAAAACAGGGGCTCGGGTAGGGAGAGGAGAAGTCAAGCCAGGACCTGGGAGGTCCCCAAATGGTGAGGTGGCTGCAGAGAAACAGCCAGGGAAATGTGGTTCTCTGGGCTGCCACAGAGAAGAAGTCGGCTTCCTTCTTCAGGTCGTCCTGCATGGTTGTTGTCATGGGCCTGAGAGGGGCACGTCACAGGGGTCATTTGGGAGCACTCAGGATCACTGTGCCATGGGGACCTTCTTCCTGTGTGTAGGGCTCAGGGCCTGCCTCCAATGGCCACAAGGCTGGACTAGTAGCAATTGGCCTGAGAGATGGGAGCCAGAGAGCCAGCCGCCTGGAGATTGTCGAGACCCCTGGGCTGGCTGCTTCTGGACTGAGTCTCTGCTCATAAGGGCTCTCTCTTCCAGGGCCAGGACCAGGGTGAGGAAAGTAAGGAAGGGGTGCAACATTTAAGGGAGGGGTGCCGAAAATCTTAGTCATCCAGATAAATAATATTTTAATGCGACATTTCACAAAACACAAATTAACATAAGAAATTCCACAATGAACAAAATAATCAAAATGTTACATAAAGTCGGGCTCCAGCAGGGCCAGGACTGGGGGAGGTGAGGACGGTCAGCCGTGCAAAGTTCAGGGTCAGATCTCCTCCTCATTGTCCATTTTGATGATCGTATTTGTCGTGGAACTGTAGCATTAGTTTGGCTTTTTAAAAATATTGCATTGAAACGTTATTTATCTTGATTACCAAACTTCCGGGCACCCTTTCCATTTTGCACTAGAGACGAGTGCCTTACTTGCCTCACCCTATTCCCTCCCCTCCCCCTGCTCTTGCTCGGTTCTGTTTTCACATCCAGTTAGTTCACTTGTTCTGCCCACACCCCTCCACGGATCAGGGCAGGCGAAAGTATGGGAGAGCAACAGATATGCAGAATCAGAGGCATCAAGAGGCCAGAAGCGTCCCAAAGAGAAACAGAACCACAGCGGGAGAGGCAGGCGGCGGGGACGGCTGGGGGCAGGTGCCAGGGTCTGTCCAGGGTCCTGGACAAGGGCTGGGGAGACAAGGGGTGAGCGTTGGGGACTGGGGCAATCAGAGAGAATGGGGAGAGGGGAACAGAACGTGAGCACAGAGGACAGAGTAAGAAAAAAAGGAAAAATACCACCAAGACATACTGAGCAGGTTACCCAGTGCCAAGGGCTGTTGTAAATGGCATGTCCATGTTCCAGACGCTTTAACACAGGCTCACCCATTTCATCCTAGAACAGCCCAAGGAGGTGGATCCACTTATGTTCCCCATTTTACAGATGTGAAAATGAAGGCACACAGAAGCATGGAGAGAGGAGAGAGGGCCCTAGAGCCCTGTGAAAGCAGAATCCCCACTAAGGTGGAGGAAAGGGAGGGTGGGGAGCAAGGCCATGCTCCCCTCCTGGTGCTCAGCTCCCTGCTGGCGGGGAGGCTTGGGCAAGAGCCCTCCACCCAGGAGCTCCATGGCTTATCAGCAAGGCTGGGCCAAGACAAAGCCAGGGCCGGGCAACTTAGCTTTGAGCCAGAAATGTGTTCCCCCGAAGTAACAGGCAAATCTAATTTTTATAAATCACATCATATCTCAAATATCTTAGGGGAATTTGTAACTTAAAACATTTCTTTTGTGTTCCTTTGTAATTACTCCCTAATACCCCTGTCAGGTTCGAGTGCCATGAAGCACTTTGCATTGTGGCAGGGCCCTGAAAGGTTCTATTCTAGGTAATTCATTTGTGGGGGGTGAGGGAGGCGGAGGTTAATAAATAAAATCCTACTTCCCAAATGCCCTAGGTGAGTTTTCTTTTTTTCTTCTTCATTCTCACACTGTATTTTTTTCTAAACTTTTCGCAGTTACCCCGTTTCCTATTTTTCCGTAAATCCAGACTTTGGGTTCTTCGATTTGCTTTGATCTGCACTGTCCGATACATCGGCCACTAGTCACAAGTAGCTGTTTGAATTTTAACTTAACAATAAAAACGAAATAAAATAAAATTTCAGTTTCTCAGCTGCACCGGTCACACGTGGTTAGTGGCCACCGTGTTGGGCCTGCAGAAGAGAGAGCACGTCTATGATGGAAGGAAGTTCTATTCGACCGTGCTGGCTTCGAGTGCAAAGTCCTTCTGAGTCAGTTTCCACTTAAAGTGAGGCTTGTCTGCATTCTCTCCCCGTCTGAGCCTCTGGGCTATATGGTCGTTGTGGACAACTGTTTTAACTTATTGTACTGGATGCAGGTGTGACCCAGAGGGATGCTGAGTGTCCTCCCTGCCCATGGCCTTGAGAAGCCAAACATCTGGGCCTGGGTTTCTGGTAAGGGTAGGGTGGCTGCTCTCAGCCCAACCCCCCTCCCGTGGAGAACAGCTATAACCAGCTGCCTGAGGCATTGGAGAAAAACCAGAAGCAGGCAACACGAGAGGGGACTCAATACTGAGAAGACAGGAATAGCACTCAGTTTCCCGTGTTTATGGGGTTTTGCTTGAGGGCAGGCTTCAGCCTCTGCTAAGTGAGGCAGCTAAACCCCGGATAGAAAACCCACACTCTCACTGGCTTGCAGAACTACAGACCAGAGTTGGGAGTGACCAAGGCAACTGGACTGTCAGGGTGGGAGTATCAGCAAATCACGAGCCAGAGAGAGGAGGTTCAAAATCTGTATATAAACTCCACCCAAGTCTTAGACTGACCTTTGAAATACGCATGCAAGGGCTGCTCTAAGCCCCCCAACACAGGCCGGGGGAGCTGTCCAGAGATGTCTGCTACTGGCCACCACAGGGGAGACAAAGGTTGGAATCGGAGTCCAGCCAAGTTAATGGTTTTGTTTGTTTGTTTGGTATCGATGCACTTCAGGGTAACATAAAATCCAGAGTCTCTACAACGTATCATCCACAATGTCTAGGACATAGCTCCAAACTTCTAGGTACTTGAAGAAAGAGGGAAATGTGCCCTCTGCATAAGAGGAAAAAAATCAATACAGACTGTTTTAAAACAACTATTATAACTTTCTTGAAAGACATAAAGGAAAATACACTTGTAATGAGTGAACAAACAGGAAATCTCATAGAGAACTAAAAACTATTAAAAAGAACTGAGTAAGAATTCTAGAATTTAAAAATACAGAATCTGATATTAAAATTTCACTGGATAGGGGTCCTTGGGTGGCTCAGTCGTTAAGCATCTGCCTTCCGCTCAGGGCGTGATCCCAGAGTCCTGGGATCGAGCCCCGCATCGGGCTCCCTACTCTGCTGGGAGCCTGCTTCTTCCTCTCCCACTCCCCCTGCTTGTGTTCCCTCTCTCGCTGGCTGTCTCCCTCTCTGTCAAATAAATAAATAAAATCTTAGAAAAAAAATTCACTGGACAGGCCTGCTGGTGCCTTGAAGAGAACAGAAGAGCGAGTCCGTGAATGTGAAGACAGACCAATAGAAAATATCCAACCTGAAGACCAGATAGAAAAAAGACTAACAAAACAAAATAAGACACCCAGAGCCTCAGGGACTAAAGGTCTAACATACATATAAAGAAAATGGGCTAACACCTTAATTAACATTCACAGGTGCCTCCTTAAGAACCAGGAAGTCTTGTCTCCATTTTGTTTCACTTACTGATTTCTTAATTATTTAAAAAAATGGACGTGAGCAATAAGGTTCAGAGACGTCGAGCAACTCACCTAAGATCACACACTAAGTGGTGGAGTTAGGACTGGCAGTCCAACTCCAAAGCCCATTTTCTCTCCTTTATATTACTGCCTATTAGCTACGGTTGCACTTTGGATTCATGGGTGTGGGGGGGTTTTGAAAATAATTCCCACCCGAGAATTAAATCAGAATCAAATGGGGGTCCAGGCACTGGAAACTTTTAAAGCCCCTCCAGATGACTGGAAGGTGCAGCATGGGTTGAGAACCCCCCTGTACACTAGGCTGTAAATACCAGACAAAGAAAGAGACCTGGGTCAGACCTGCCCGCACTGCTGGGTGGGCAGTTAGAAGTCTCGGGAAAGGCCCTTGGGACAAAGCTCTAACCCAGACCTATACGTCTGCAACCCTCCATCCCTGGCCTTTTCCCCAGATTTCTAGGAGGCACAGAGCTGTCCCCAGCTCTCAGCTCCAGAAGATACGGGGGTGGTAAAAGTGTCCAAGGAGACACTCTACGGCATGGCCTGGGTTACAGAAAGCTACAGCAGTCGACACAGGACACTTACTCTGGGTGAAGAATGAGAGTAAGACCTCAGAACCCTAATTCTTCCAGGCTTTGGCTAAGCGAAGGCAGAGAATCAGAGAGCCCCCCTTACTCTCTCTGAGCCCCTCAGGACCGTCCCACAGTCCTGCCTGCTCTGGGCAAGGCAGACATGGGGCAAGGGCCCATGGGTGCAGCCTTGCCACCTCCACCTCTCCTCCCTGCCACTGCTCACACCCTGCCTCCTAAACCCAACCCACCTCAGGACACTGCTCCTACTACCCCATACACCCAGCCCTGAATCCACGTGACCCATCAGTTGTGGGATACTGACTCAGTTTTCCCAAAGCCCAGCAGAGTAGCTGCTCAATAAATAGTCTCTGAATGCATGTAAGTATGAATGAGGCAGGGTCCCACTGCTGTCTGGCTTAGCGCTGTCATTTGACACTGGATTATCCAGAAACACAAAAACAAAAATAAGACAGTGAGACTCACTGAGTATCTTATAATGGTGGTGATGATGGTAATGGTGGTGATGATGTGGGTGATGGTGATGATGACAGTGGTGATGATGGTGATGAGTTAGTGATGGTGATGATGGTGGTGGTGATGGTGGTGGTGGTGGTGGTGGTGGTGATGGTGATGAGTGATGATGGTGGTGATGGTGGTGATGATGGTGATGATGATGGTGGCAGTGGTGGTGGTGATGATGGTGGTGATGATGGTGGTGATGATGGTGATAGTGATGATGATGATGGTGATGGTGGTGGTGACAGTGATGGTGATGGTGGTGGTGATGATGGTGGTGGTGATGATGATGGTAGTGATGATGATGGTAGTGATGATGGTGATGATGGTGGTGGTGATGATGGTGGTGGTGGTGGTGGTGGTGATGGTGATGATGGTGATGATGGTGGTGATGATGGTGATGGTGATGATGATGGTGATGGTGGTGGTGACGGTGATGGTGACGGTGGTGGTGATGATGGTGGTGGTGATGATGATGGTAGTGATGATGGTGATGATTTGGTGATGGTGATGGTGGTGGTATTGCTAACGATGACAATAGCACCGATGACACGGCAGACACCCTGCACTGAGCACTTTCTACATGAGAGGCACTTCATATACATTACTCACTGAATTCTCAGAACCACCCCACCAAGTGTGCTTTTGGTTCCATTTTATAGGTGGGGAATCAGGCTCGCGGAGGTAATACTAGCTTTTCCATGGCACAACTGAGACCAAAGCCAGGTCTGTCTCTAACGGCAGAGCTCTCAGGAGTAGCCCTATTCTCCTCTTCCCATGTTTCGCAAAACCCCTGCTGGACTGAATCAAATTTAATCCTAAATGCCCCCCTGACCAGGACCAGGGGCTTCCAGCAGTGTGGTGCAGCCCATGTGCTCTGTGCCCCCTTAGCTCCCCACTCTGTGCCAGCTCATGGCCTGGGGGTCAAGGGTGGCCACCGTGAGCGCTAGCACAGTCCACATTGGCTGCACATGCTCAGGGAGCTGATGGCCCACCCAGGCCCATTCCCAGCTTATTGATCCGGGCCCGGGGGGGTGGGGAGCATGCAGGAGCCCAGCCCACGGGGTCCCTCAGGCACTCCCAACAGCCTGTGTCTAATGACCGCAGAAAGCCATTACAGCTCACTTAGTTGTAAACAGCTCTCCGCAGCACTCATTAGGGCCACCGAGGAGCTCAGAGCACGCTTCTCTTGGAGTGAGGGGGTGTGTACGAGCGAGTGCGGGCTGTGCCTTCTTACTGGAAATGCGGCTTCCTGCTGGCCTGCCTTCCAGGAAAGGGGAGCTGGCTGGGGCCTTGCCAGCTGCCTTGCCCTCTCCGGCCAGGGTTCCCAACTGCAAGTGGTTCTCTACTCCCTGGGGCAGAACCCGAGCTGCCCCCGTGACAACACGAGCCAGGATTTCCACACTCCGAGCTGGCCTGACATCCCACCAGGGGGACAGCCAGCTGGACACGCTCCCCTGGGGGGGGGGACCCAACACCCTGGAAACACTGGGTGTCCCTTCCTTTTTTTGGGGGGGGCATTCCAGTCATCGTTGGGGAAGAGGTATGTCCCTGGGGCCTAAACTTCAGGCAGGTTGAGACCGTGGGTGGTGCTCAGTCTAGATGTTCTGTCTCTTCCAAATCAGAGCTTTCAAACTGTCTTTGACTTGATCCTAATAAAATCCTCTATAGGGTCCCAACAGATAAAACAGAGCAAAGGGCAGATATTCCATCCCAGCTGGGGTGAGGGTGGGGTCCAAGGCCTATCTGTTTTGCTGTCCCCTCATTGCCTCCCTTCCTTCCTCCCCCACCTGCCAGGAGTGTGGAACCACCTCTGTGGACTCCGGGTTCCTCGGGACACTGTTTAATAACCACAGACCTACCCTCTTGAGCTGTTTTCTCTGCCAGGGGAACCGGAGCCTACTCTTTATGGCTAATTCCCACCATCCGCCTCCACACCCTGGGGGCACGCCTTGCAGGAGCCACCCCCCCGCCCCCCCGGCCACCAGGGGGCCACTCCCTCTCTCTCATCACCCAGCTCTTTTGCTTCTTCGCAAACCAGAAACCACGTTCTCCAATCAGAGTTCTATTCACCTACTGTCTGCTGCCCTACTTTTCTCTGAGCTGCCCAGGGAGAGGTTCCACGTCCATTTTGTCATCTTGTCTTCGGTGTGAGCCCGGTGCGTGCACACAGTGGGTGCTCAGTAAAGACCTGATGAATGAATGAATGAATGAATGAATGGTCCAAGCAGATGATGTCTAGCTTGCTTTAAAGCCTTCTGAAGGGGTATCTACACAGTACGGTCAATGACCTTCCCCATTCTCCAATCCTCATGACCAAAATTTCCTCCATCTGCGTGCCCCCAAACCTGATTAGCTCCTATTCGTCCCTCGCCTTTCCGCTGAGACATTTTCCCCCAGGAAGCTGCCCAGCCCCCTCAAATGTCCAACATGCTCACCTGTGACAGCCCCTAGTGGCGTCCTTCTCTCTGGCTTCTGAGCCCCCTGGGAGAGGTGTGGCCTCTTTGGCGTCCACACCTGCCCGGGTGTTTAACGCAGGTGTGCTGGATGAATGAATGGACACTGTCTATGGCCCTGCCGCTAAGGGGCAGCACCATCTGCTCTGGGGTGATGACCTGGGCACGGGATGGCCCTTCTCCATCCTCCGGCTTCCTCCCAGTCAGCGACCCTCTAGATACCTTTCCAGAACCTGAGCAGAACTCTCCAAAGAACATGTTCCAGGCCAGGAGGGAGGAGCCAGATGATGGGAAGTGGGTACAGCAGGTGGCCAAGGTCTCTCTTTATGACAAGACAGTGATGCCTATGTCTCTCCTTCACCAGGAGGGGGGCACTGGTACTGGGCAGCAGTAACCCAGGACCAGCGGATGGCAAGTTCCCTGCCTTCCCCAGTGCCCCACAGGTCACTCTGGGTCACCTCCACCATTCACCCGGATGCAGGATCCCGAAGCTTGGAGCTGTCTTTGACTCTGATCTTTCCCTCACATCCAAGCCATCTGCACAGCGTCCCGCCAGCTCTACCTCCAACATGAACCTAGGATCCGAACATTTCTTGCCACCCTGCTGCCAGGCCCCTGGCCCGGAGCACCACCACCCCTGGCCTGGACCACAGCATCCTCACTGGTGTGCCCAATCCCTGAGCTCTGCCCCACGTGGCACCCACAGGGATCAATTTAACGCATAAACTGGATCGACCCCACTGCCCTACTTAGAGCCTCAAGTGGCTCCCACTCCCGTGCAGAATAAAGGCTGAAGCCTGCACCAGGACCTACAAGGCCCCACGAGGACTGGACAGCACCTCCTGTGCCCCACTCAGACAGGCCGCCCTGGGCCTTTCTGTCCCAGCACATGCCAAGCCCAGCCCTTCCCCAGGGCCAAGTGCCCTCAGCCCCCCTGCATTCTTCCTCCCTTCATCGGGGTCACTGTCCAAATGTGAGAAGCCCTCCCAGACCTGCCCCAACCTCACGGCAACCTAATGCCACTCCCTGCCCCCACTGGCTGGGTCTTGCCTGTTCCCAACACTACCACTTCCGTCTCCATACTTTGGTCTCTGCCCTTCCCTGGGGGATGTAAGCTCCACAGAGACGAGGGATTTTGTCTGTATTGTTTCACTCCTCTCTCCAGAGGGACTGCAACAATGCCCTGTACACAGAAGGTGCGCATTTATTACATGCATGCATAATTTTTGGGGTCAATTAATTGATTAATCAATCAGTTAACCCCTTGGCCAAATTTGTCTGGAGGGGCACATCCGATCGCAACCCAGATCACACCTGAGGTCACACATGTCTGCCTACTGATCATTCCCCACTCCTTGCCTTGACCTCCCCCTGAGGTGACCTCAACCCTTGTACCTTCGACCCCTTGGCACCACCATGGTTATGAACCTCAGTTTTCCCTTCTCTCCCTTTACCCAGCAGCACCAGCTCTGGACAATCACCTGTGTGTGTGTGTGTGTTGGGGGAGGGTGGTGGGGCAGCTGTCCCTCCAGGCCAGTCCCTCCCCCTAGGCCCCGCTATCAGCCAGGAGGCCAATGTCCCCATGAACGCAGTGCTCCTGCCTCCCCTTCAGACCCAGTGTGCTAAGTGCCTTGCCCTTGCAATGAACTTGTCAGCCATGCGCGCCTCCCCCGACTCTCCGCCCGACTCTGGATGGACACTCCATGAGCACGGCTTGTGCCGGAAGATGAGACGCTTCCAGTAATGACCCAAGGAACACTTAACCAAGAGGGCAAGTCCCAACTCTGGAGTACAGCTCTCCAGTGGGAACCCAACAGCACACCCCGAGAGGCATCTGGATGGGAGGAAACACCGGCAGACGAGGAGTGCAGGTCCTGTACCTGGCAGGCCCCAGCCGGAGGCCTCGGGAAGCGGATGGCCCTCCCTGCTCAAGGTTTCCGTGGGGGGTTAGCTGATAAACTGCTCCCACGTCTCTGATAATCGGCCTTCCCTGAGCTCCTGGAGTGGGGGCTGGGCTCTACCCAGGCTGGGGACCTGGTGGCTCGGCTACTTACCCCGGAGGACCCAGGCCCACCACTAATGCTCTCCAGGCTGCAGGCTCCACCACGCAGAAGGGGCCCAGGTCCCTCCCTCTCGTGCTGTCTGCAAAGACCAGAGGGCGGCTGAGTTCTGACCTGTCCTGGGCCACACGGGTGATTGTGGCAATCGATAAGTCTCCCTTCCCTGTGGACCCTGCACCTGCCCTGGCCACCCCAGGCCGCTTAGGAGAAGCCACTCCAAATCAAGTACTCCATTTGTCCGTCCGTCCGTCCGTCCATCCATCCATCCCTCATTTCCTGGACCCCTGCTGAGGCCCAGGTACTGCACAAGAGCACGGAAGGCGGCGTGGTGATGTGGGCATGAGCCCGGATGCTGGCGCTGTCTGGGGTGAAGCCCTGCCTCCTGCTAGTCTGGCAGCCTGGGGCGAACACAGAAGCCGTCTGTGCCACGGGGCCGTCTCTGCAGAGCCAGGAGCCACTGCAATCATCGTGCAGGGTTGCACTAAGGATTAGATGCGTTAATGTGTGTAAAGCATTTAGGATTGTGTCTGGCACTCCGCGAGTACTAGATGAGTGCTGCCTTTGTAATTATGGAATTAAGGATGAATAGACAAGCTCTGTGCTCAAGGAGCTCAGCCCGGTGTGGGACTGAGAGCGTGCACGCCCTGCCCGTTGCCGCCACACCGGGATGGGAGAAACACGAGGACCAGCCCGGCGCCGTGGTGCTCAAAGGAGGCGGGCTCCATTCCAAGGGGCCACAGACACCCGGAGAGGAGACACACGGTGAAGAATAGGTCAAACCCCGCCGTGGGTGCCCACCTTGTGCCAGGCACTGAATGGGGGGCCTGGGAGGATGAGAAAGTTTGCACCAAGGATTGCAGCAGGGCCAGGCTCTTAGAATGCAAAAGCAGCAAGATCCCAAGGCAAAGGGGCCTCCTGGGATATGTGGGGCAAAGACTGGGGAAAACTGCTGGTCTCTCTTCTCTGGGTAGACAGGAGGTGGCTGACGTTCCCAGATGTTCAGGCTCCTTCCCTGCTGGCAGCCCTGGTGGGGCCAGACCAGAGAGGGCTGGATCGGTCCAGGAGACCCTGGACAGAGGCTCAGGGCCCAGGGGCTGGTGAGGTCCACCCTGTTTGACCCCCTCCAGGTGGCAGTCTCTGCACAGGGACCTGGCTTCCCTGGAACAGGTCCGAATGACCCAGGAGGGGTCCACAGCACTGCAAGGGGGTCAGAACCTTGCTTCTGTCATCTGGAAACTGTGGGCTGTTCACAGGAGAGCCCTGCACTGGTCCCAGTCTAGGCCCCGGGCCACCTTGCGTTGACTCTGAGCTACTGGCTGCCCTAGTTCCTCTGAGTTAAAGGAAGAGAATGGACGTGATCCCCAAAGCCCCTCCCGGCTCTCACAGGCCACAGAGGTGCCAGCCGGCAAGGGGGTGTGAGCTCCCTGGGACAGGTCCCCCTCCTCCCCTCTCCTTTCCTCCTGACAGGGCCACCAGCACCTGTGGGTCCTTCCCACGCACTGGTGGGGCTTTGGCCAGCTGTCTCCGACAGTCGGTTCTTATAGCCAGTGCCATAAACCCTGCAGCCGTAACCACCTTGCTGGGCTATGGCCGGCAGCCCTGGGGTACCACTAATGCCACCCCATTGGCGTCCTGCCCTTCTATGCAATTCTGGGCTTCTGAGTGCAGTGGGCCCCATTTCTGCAGGCCCCTCGAACCCCACCTGTGCGCCTACTTCCTTTCCCACGGCAGAGCGTGCAGGGATGACACACAAGGAGACGAGAACACCATCCCCTCCGTCCTCTCCCTCTGGGGAGCAGTCCCCTCCAACAGGGCCAGCTTAGGGGACAGGACAGCTTGGCTACGGAGACTTGGAATGACCCTCCCAAGAGCGGCTCCTCGGGGCTGGAATCCAGGTCCGGAGGTGCACTGAGCGGCATGAAGGAATAATGTCCACAAGTGGTTTAGGGTTTTTCGGAGACCTGTAAAGTCTTCAGCTGAGTTTATCCAAAAGACTCTTAAATGCCATCTGTTGGCACCAAAGTCCCAGAGCTAGGCCTAGATTTTCACGTTTTCATTTACCTAACAAACCCTAACCCAAAACCTGCCCCATCCTAGGCACTGGGATGCTTGCCAGGGACACAAAGGCACAAGGTAACACAGCCCCTGCCTTCAACACGCTGGCATTTAGCAGGGGGAGAGGCCCCTGTGGCTGGTGGGCAGACTGAGGGTGGTGGTCCCCACTCTACAGGGCTGTTTCTCAAGAAGCCAGTTACCCCAGCTCTGCAACCAGCCCTCCCTGGGAGAGGCAGGGGTGGGGGGGTATTGCACAGCTGAGCAGCCAACATGCCTGGGGGCAAATCCTGGCTCCTCTCCTGCTCACCGGGGACCCCGAGTAACTCCTTGATCTTATGTCTCCCTTGACTTCCCCACTTGTAAAGGAGGGACGCTGATCATAGGTGGTCCGCAGACTAACACACCTGAAGACTGCTACGTCCTAATCCCGAGAGCCCATGAATATGTCCTGTTACATCGCAGAGATGGAAAGAAGGTTGTTAATCATCTGACTTTGAAATAGGGAGTTGACCCTGACTTATCAGGTGGGCCCAGTGTCATTACAGGGGTCTTTAACTGTGGAAGAGCCCTGTAAGGGGAATGCATTGTCCCCTCGAGCCTGAGCCCCACGACCTTCTGGAGTTTACCCCAGTGAGACCGTTTTGGACTTCGGACTTCCCAAACGGTGAGATAATAAATCTGTGTTGTCTGAAGCAACCACGCTTGCCGTAATTTGCTCCAACAGCCACAGGAAAGTGCATCGCAGCACTGCCCACCTGGGAGGGTGGCCGTGCAAATTGAGGGCCTAAGGGCACAGCGCAAATGCACCCAGGGTTGGGCATTATTATCCAGGGAACCAGGAGCATGGTCCCACCAGGTGGGGTTCGCACTGGAGATGGAAGAAGATCCAGGAGGCTTGGAGACAGTGGGACACTGGGCAGAGGGGTTGGGGTTGGGCCAGCATGAGTAGAGCTAAAGCAAGTGGGACAGGTAAGGCTGGGTTCGCCCTCCCTCGCCAGCCATTTATGCGGGCCTGTCTCAAGGCACAGCCAAGCCAGGCCCCCTGATCTATACTGAGCCGTACCCCGGGGTAATCACTGCCTGCCTGGGCCATTATCTTCACTAATCATCTCCTCTCTGGGGTCTGCAAGCCACCCCTGCCTTACCATGTCCCAAACCAAGCTCTCCCCTTCGTTCCCCTTCCAGGCCATATCCCCAACTCAGGCTTCTTCTTCAGTTGGGCTCCCTAGGGGGCGGCTCCCCAGGTGGGCCATCTCAAGAGCCACCATAACACCTCCAAGCCCTCTTCTCCTGGCGCCCTGGCACAGCTTTCTGCCCCAGCTGCCACGGCCCGACCCACACGGCCACCATCTCTTGTCCGGCCCCCTCCGGGATCTCTTTCTTGGCCCCACATTTTCTTGCAACCTTTGCAGTCTGTGAAGGTTAATTCTGTGTGTCACCTGACTGCACCTTGGCTGCCCAGATGAAAGACTATCTCTTGGTGTGTCTGGGAGGGTGTTTCCAGATCAGATTAGCGTTTGAATCCCAGAGTGGGCAGGTGTCCTCCCACCTGCTGAGGGCCTGAGTACAACAAAAGGCAGATCTAGGAGGAATTTGCCCCTGGCTGCCCCCTTTTCTTCCTGCCTGCCTGTTGGAGCAAGGACATTGGTCTTTGTCCTTTTGCATGTGTACAGACAGATAGAGATCTGTTGGCTCTGTTCTCCCAGAGAATCCAGACTAAAACACTGTCCATTGTCCTCAACACAGGCAAACCCCCTAATGAGTTTTCCAAGATCAAATCCTACCACGTTCCCAGGATAGAGACCCTGGTTCTTACGGGGCCTGGGGGGTCGGGCCCCTGCCACTCTGTGCAACCTCACCAGGCGTCACTGCTGGAATCTTCTCCAGCGCCCGCCATGTAGCCCGCAGAAAGTGCCCAGCCTGCTTTCACTGCTTCTCAGATGATGCCCCCTGTCTGGAAAGTCTCCCATTTCCCTCTTGAGACTGAATACCTTTTAGCCATCATTTAGATGGGAACTCAAACAGCACTTCCTCTGGGAAGCCATTCTGGCCTGAAACGTGCATCACCCCGCCCCCAGATTTCAGATGTTGAAGTCCTACCCCCAGGACCTCAGAACATGGCTGCGTTTGGAGACAGTCTTTGCAGAGGTAATTAAGGTAAAATGAGATTATGTGGGTGGGCTCTAACCCAATATGACTGATGTCCTCATAAGAGATTAGCACACAGATGCGAACGGGGGAAGACCACATGAAGACATAGGGAGAAGGCAGATGGCATCTATAAGTCAAGGATGGAGGTCTCAGAAGAAGCCAGCACCTTGGTCTCAGACTTTCGGCCTCCCCAAAGGTGACAATCCATGCGTGTGATTAAGCCTCCCTGCCCGCGGCACGGGGACAGCAGCCCGAGAACAGTGATCGAGCAGCCCTCCCCTCCCTGACCACTGGCCGTGGCCGGGCTCTTCCTATCACCCTCCAGCCTCACCCCGTCCTTCTCCCTCTTGGTGGGTACAGATTTGTCCTCACACGGTCCTCTTTGCCAGACCGCAAAGCCCCATTTCCTTCCACTACCCCTCCCAGAACAGGGTTTGTCCTCTGTGCTGAAATCTGTCCTACCCACTCCTGGGTGTCAGCGTCCCTCAGCACCCTGTACTCCATCCTGACCAGGTGTCACGGTCTGTCCCCTCCCTCGCAGGGACAGTCTTCTTGACCACAGCTGCACTCACTTCTCTGTGACACAGTGGTTCACGCGGAACCAGGGCCAGTTCCGCGAGGCCAACACCTGGAGTCACGTGGGGCCCCGCACAGGAAGGCCACACACACTTTAAGGCTCTGCCGTCACTGTCCTGAAATGCACAGTAATGTCATGTTCCAACCTGCGCCTTGTAAGGGAAGAGCATTGGAACAATGGCCCCATGCACCAGAGCAGAAGTAGTATGCAGAAGAAAGGAAAAGCTTGGGATTTCAGTAAACTGGCACTTTTTTGCCTGCTTTTCAAACAAGGGCCCCCGTTTTCATTTTGCACTGGGACTTGCAAATTATGTAGCTAGGCACCAAGTCATTTCCCCCAACACTGCTGGTAAGGTAAGTCTCTTCCCCACTGGTTTCTTGAGCCTCCTGGGGGGGAGGGGGAGGGGGCACTTTACATCCACTCCTGCACCCCATATCACCTTAGCTCTGGGCTGTGGAGAAACCTAGTTTCTGATCTGAAGCCCCCGAACCCCAGGTTGGACAGCACGCCTCCCACATGTTCCTCCGATGGCTGACGGAAATGGTGAACAGGCAGGGCCAAAGACGGTGGCTCCTGCCACCATGTGGACCTCGCTCCCTCCAGACACACATCTGCTCATCAGCTGGCCCCCTACCCCTGGAGAAGCAGCCACCTGCACCACTCCCAGAATGCCAGCCTTGCCGAGGGCCTCGAGGAATGTGCCCCTCCTTGTCTCCCCCTGGGAAACTACCTCTCCAGCCTGTCCCCAGCGTGACTCAGAATCTTGCAGACAGGCCAGTCCCCTCTTGAGTGCAGTGGGATTGGGCGGGGCCTGGGCTGAGCAGATTGGGTTATTTGGGGTACTGCATGGCCCACTCTGGCACAGGGCAGGAACCCTAACTTGGGGCTCTGATGGGTTGAGCCCCTCTTCAGCAGCACCCGACATCAGGCCGAACCCCAGCAGTGTCTGATCTCTGGGGTGGGGGGGAATACAAGGTGGAGAGCGGGATGCGCAGGCACGTCTGGAGGCGTGCGTCATGCAGGCACAGGCGTTTTGCCTTTTTTTCTCATGCCGGCAACAGCTGGTGCTGGATCTCAGAGCCCGTGGCTGTGACAATTATCAAAATGTTTACTATGTGTCACTATTAATAATGCAGAAGCCTCGCCAGCCTCCTATTCAGCAGCGAAGAGCGTGACAACCGAGGGGCCAGAAAGGGTCTTCACTGCCCCTACCGGGGCCGGGGTCCTGCTCACCTGCCCATTCACCTGTGACCCTGCCTGGTGGCCTTGGGGGAGGGACAGGCTCTGCACACTCCCTTGACTGGGCGTTCACCTGCTCCTCTGACTCGGGTGGCCCCTCCAGGCCAGAGAGAGTTCCCTCTCCTCCTGGGTGCCTCCTTCATCCTTCAGATATAGGCTTTAGAGCCATCCACCTAGAAAGCTTCTAGAAGATTCCATTCCTTCCACAGCACTGCACTATCTTTATGTATAGAAGTGGGGGGAGTCGGGGTGAAGGCTTGTGTATCATTAGGCTACTTGTTTTCTGAGCTCCTTAGGGCTGAGACATTCTCTTCTATATCAGCTTCTTTTCAGTCCCTTGAACATAGCAGGCTGCCTCCAGGACCTTGACACATGCTATCTCCTCTTCCAGGACACTCATCATGCACCTCTTTGCCTACTAACTCCCACACATCTTTCAGGGATCAGCGGCAGAAGTCACTTAATCAATATTCCTGGGAAGAATGAGCAGGTGTCCCAGGAGCAGCGCTGATGCACGCAGACTTCACCTTGCACAGCAGCAGTGACCATCTCCCCCTACTCAAGTGGGACCTCGGGCTGCTGGTGCACTGAGCTCTGACTAGGGATGGAGTGACCCCTTCTTCTGGAATAGTCCCTGTGTCTCAGTACCGCACCCATCCCCATTCTAAGACACGCTCAGCTCCCCAAAGCAGAGGAGGGAGGGATCTGACCCATCAGGTTGCCGTCCCCCCAGACCTCAAAGGCTGGGAGGAAAAGTTAGATGGACCACCCTGTGCGGTGTGTCCTGACTGTGGGGACAGTCCCCGACCCTGGGACCAGCCCACCAATAAGTGAGTTCCAGGGCTTGTGTAGACGCCACCCAGAGGGAGCTGCCCATTCAGTCCAGTGGGACTCCCACCTCCAGGCTGGTAAGGAGGGGTGCCCCCGGCTGCACCCCAAGTATGCAAGCCCTTATTCCCCAGCTGTGTCCTGCACATGGGCCAACCTAGAGAGCTGGCAGTTGGGCATGGGGACCCAGCTCCAGGACAGGACAGTGGGGGTGCTTGAGGTGTGGGTGGGAGTGGGGGTTGGGCAGGGCTGACCAGGCCTAGGGAGTAGGAAACCACCTCAGTAGCCATACTCAGGGTCATCTTTCCCAAACACGTTGGTGTCTTCAGGATAAAAAGGGCACCACTTTGTAGACCCGAAT
Organism: Ailuropoda melanoleuca; assembly: GCF_002007445.2. NCBI lineage: Eukaryota > Metazoa > Chordata > Mammalia > Carnivora > Ursidae > Ailuropoda > Ailuropoda melanoleuca. The sequence continues at coordinate 38,370,670 of NC_048230.1, forward strand.
GTCCAGCTGCAGGACCCCCTCCCCCAAAAGAGGACAACAGCCGACGCTCAGGAGCAGCGTGCCACCTCTGTGCTGTCCTGCTCTCCGGCGGGCACGAGGCTCTGGAAAGTACCAGCAGGTACTCACGGGGCACCCTCTGTGCGCCTGCCATGTGCTGGCCTGAGGACCCCGAGCTCCAGACCCAGGCTCCGGGGGCCGGAGCTCTACTCTGGCTCTGCCACCAACTTGTAGTGTGCCTTGGGACAGAACGTGTCCCCCTCTGACTCTTAGTGTCCTCGACTGTAAAATCTGGGGATCACACTCCATACACCAATGGGGTCCCCCAGATCTGACCTTCTAGGGGTCCTTCGCCCTCTCTGACTCCCTCCTGCCTGAGGAATTTTGCTGCCCCTCCCGCCACCCCATCTGCCCTTCGGGTCTCCACAGAAGAGGAGAGGGTGATTTATAAAAGGAGGGTTCAAAGATCACAGAGCCTGTTGATTTGTTACAGGTGATGGATGCTAGCGGCTGCCCGTCTGTGCTCACTGCTGATTGGAAATAAAGGGGTGGGGGTGAAGGGGGCAGAGAAAGAGACAGCATGACCAAAGAGCCAGCAGCACGGCCAATGTCTCCACCCGCTGCTCAGGGGTCTGGTCCAGCTCTCAGGCACAGAGGGGTCAGGGAGCAGGGACGCCACGCCAGTTTCTCGCTGTCTCTGTGTCCAGCACGCTGCCTGGCACCAACTCACTGAGTCTGCCCAGCCACCCAGCAAGGAAGCTGGTGCTATTCCCATTGGGGATGGGAAGAAGTAAAGCCCAGAGAGGTTAAGTAATGTGCCCAAAGCCACACCGCTAATGGCAGAGCCAGGATCTGAGCCTAGATCTGTCTCATGTAGAAGACATACTCTTTCCCCCACGCCACACACTTCCGGCCCCGGGTACCAGGATCCAGGCTGAGGGTCTAGGGTGCTGCAGTGAAAAGGGCATGGCACTGGGGATCAGGAGCCTGTCCAAGGCTAGCCTCCCGCTCCTCCCCCCAGCGCCAACCACTATAAACAAGCTGTGTGCCCTTGGACAATGCAGGGTCTCTTTATGGGTCTCAATCGCACTATCTGTAAATCGGATGACGCAGTGCTTCTCGAACGAATGCGAACAGGAATCACCGGGGGGGGGGGGGGCGGGTNAGGTATTAAAATACAGATTCCTGGGCCCACCCCCAAATGCTCTGATTCACTTGATCAAGAGTGGTATGAACCTGATGCCACTGGTCTATGAACTATACTCTGAGGAGCGCGGAACTCTTGGGGTCCTTTTGGATCTCAAAATGCAATGACTGTTAGAAGCTTGGGATGGGGGAAGGGTGAGTAGGAAGCCAAGACACCGATCAAGGCACGCTCTGGGCAAAAATCCCAAGTCTCCCATCAATCAGGATGTTCCCGTCCTCACCACCGCACACCCTCCACCAGGACTGACTCCCCCACCCCACCACACTCCAGAGGGAACCCCCCCTCTGCCACACCCTGAATGCAGCTCCCAGTGTGAGCCCACAGGGGGCAGTAATGACAAGAAAGGTCTCAGGAGCCAGGCACTGGGGCATGGAAATGGGGCTCCTCCCCTTAGGAGCTGTGTGACCCTGGGAAAGTTACTAGGCCCTCTGAGTCCCTACTTCCTTGTCTCTAATCTAAAGGATAGAGTGGAACTACCATCCACATTCAGAAAACATACACCCACATGCATCCATTTAGGCTCGGTCATATGCAGGATATCACTGGGAAAGTAGAAGAAATGGGCATTTGGATCTTTAGAGGGAAGTTAAGGTCACTGGTGGGGGGTGGATGGGAGAGGGGGTAGTGAGGATTTACCGGTCACTGGATACTCTTTGGGAATATTTGCATTTCTTATTGTGTGCTCGGATTACTCTTCTGAAAGATTTTCTACCTGCTTATGNCAAAGAGATTTTCTACCTGCTTATGGGGCTGTCGTAAGGTGATCCACGCAAAGGCTTTTAGCGTAATGCCTGGCATATACTAAGCACTCGAAAAATTGTTAGTGCTGCTTCTCCTCCTTCTTCCTCTCCAGCTGGCTGGCTCTCTTGGCCCACCTGCCAGTCTGCTGAACTGGCATGCCGCTCATCTTCCCATTGCCCTTTATTTATTGATATGTCTTCAGAAGGAAGGGGTGTGTGTGGCTAAATAAATTCATCTACATCACTCACTTGCTCAACTGCCTCCCTCTTTCCACCCCTTCTCCCCCTTGCTGAGACCAAGAGCGTAAATTCCTTCTGGCTATTAATTAAAAGCAGCCTCTCCCTTAGCTCGAGTGTACTTGCCATAAATTAATAGCGGTCTTCTTAATCAAATCTTATCTCCTCCTCGAGCCATAAACACATGGAGCTCGACTTGGTACGTCTGTGCACCCAACCATGAAATTTAATTTCTGATGCTTTAGCAGGCTTGGTGGGGTGGGTGGGCACCTGTCTGGGGGGCCGCCCACCTTGAGTCCCAGCATCAGACCCCTGGTCGACCGACTGGGTTTACTGAGCTGCCTCCCCCGATGTTAGGAGACGGAGCACACGCCTTACGCTTGAAACCGGAAGGTTCAGAAGTTTAATTGTCACGATTATAATCTCTGACACTAGAACGCCTTTGATATGTTCTACCCCATCTGATTCTCATGACAGCCCTATGAGGGGATGGACCTCCTTTCAGAGATGGAAGATCTTGGGGCACCTGGGTGGCACAGCGGTTAAGTGTCTGCCTTTGGCTCAGGGCATGATCCCGGCGTTATGGGATCGAGTCCCACATCAGGCTCTTCCGCTATGAGCCTGCTTCTTCCTCTNCCTATGAGGGGATGGACCTCCTTTCAGAGATGGAAGAACTAAGTCCAACACGTTCCTTACAGTCAGATCTGGATGGGAATCTTGCCCTGACACTTTCTAGCTGCCACTCGGACCCTTGGTATCTTCATCTGTCCGAAGGGGGAAGATAATGCCTCCTGCAGCTTTGACGTGAGATGGGATACGATGTCACATAGAAAGGGCCCAGGCCAGAGCCGGGCTATAGACGCTGCACCGGGAAGAGCTTTTCTACTCAAGGATCCTACCCAAGACCATTCTTCCAGCTACAAATAGAGGAGCCTGGACACAGAGTTCCATCCTGAGTCTCTGGTGTCTGGGGTCACCAGGCTAGGTCCTTTGAGCAGGCTCAGCTCGACCTGCTCCCTGCTCCTGGTCCACCCCAGCGTGCGTCCACAAGCCCCAGGACAGAGGTGGAGTCAGGCGCTGCCCATGCCCACCAGGTGGGCCAGCTTACTGCAGTGCTAAGCTACTCTGAGAGGCAGCCCCCCCAGGGCGCCCTGCTGGCACCCCCTCACCACTCCGCTTAAGCAGCTGAGAGTCTCCAGTAATTTCCATTTGGCCGCGGGAAGCCTTGGGATGGCGTGTGCCATCCCGGCACAGACTCGTTGGTAGATGAGACAGGACTTCGGCGGGGCTCCTAGAGCTGCTTTCCCTACTCAGGGCTGAGCGTCGCCATCCCCCCAGGCTCCACTGGCCCTTTGGGAAATAAGCCTTTCCATCCAGGTCCCGGCTCCCCTGGCCTGGGCTCCCGGGCAAACAGCCCTCCTTCTGACCACCGAATCCTCCGTTGGACTTCTCTAGGTCTTGCTTACAGAATTTCTGTGCCGTGAGCTTTTCCTCTCCTAAGCGTGCAGCTGCTTTCCTTTCAATGCCTTCTCACTGGCTGAAACTGTTTTTATTTTTATTTTTTTCTATATAATCTTCGAGTTTGTTCATAATCCTTCACGCCCGCAGGGAGGCATCTAAGAAATGCCTCTCTTGTCCTATCTCTTCTCAGCATCACCTTAGCTGCTAACCGCACCATCTCTAAAGTCTGGCCAGGTAGAGTAGACTCACCCAGTGGTTCTCAAAGTGGGGGTCCCCAGGAACCCCTGAAGCAGCAGCTCCCAGAACTTGGTAGAAAGGCAGGTTCTGGGCCCTGCCTCAGACCCATCCAAGGAACCCGAAACTGCAGGTGGGGCTGAGCAGTTGTGTTTCGCAAGCCCTCCAGGGGACTTTGACCCACACTCAAGGGGGAAGAGTTGATGTGCTAGGTGAGCGGTCCTCAACTAGGAATGCCCCCCCAGGAGACATGTGGCCGTTTCTGGAGACAGTTTTGGTTGTCACAAGGGGCATCTAGCGGTAGAGGCCAGAGAGGCTGCTATACACCCTACAAGGCACAGGACCGCCCCCCTCAAACACAGAGTGAGCTGGCCTAAAGTCCCACCCCGTGCAGAGGCTGAGAAATCTTGCTCTAGACCCATCCAGGCTGGGATTATCCTGTCATAGCATCTGAGAAGGGTGAGGGGGTGTCACAGTGTCCCCCAGCATTCCCAGGGCCAGAGTAATATAATTCCAGGGCAGCTCCTGAACCCAAGAGCTCTGGATGGTCACAGTGAGCATGCATGCAGGGAGCAGCCCTTGGAGCGGGGCCCTCCCCTGGGGACCCATTTTCCAGACGGGGAGCCTACAGCACAGGTCTCAGTTGTGAGTGGCAGGCTAGGGACAGGAGCCCAGAGCTGCATCCTCGCCATGATGCCACGCACGGTCCCTTCCACTGGAGATGCTGGGATGTTGTTATACCATCTATTTAAGCAAAGACGGAAAATGCGGGCATTGCAATCTCTTGCTCACTTTGTCTGTCTAGGAGTCATTATTAAGTGCCTACTGTATGCTTCTAAGCCAGTTGCTCTACAGTATGACGGTGCAGTTCCACACCACAAACATTCACACTCCAGCTGGGAGAGATCAGCACATGCACGCACGCACACGCACACACACACACACTTGAGGTGCATCTGTAGCTGCTCGGTGCATTACGAGAAATAAAATGGGGTCAGGGAGCTGGGCCTTGAAATATGGGTCAGAGTTGCAAGCTAGGGAGGGGAGGCCAGCAACACGGAAGGAAGAGCATGGGGCAAAGCGGCCGGGCTTTGCAGCCAGATGCAGCTTGGAGTCCTGTGCTGTACCATTTACCAGGGGCGGGAATCTCGGGCAAGTCACTTCCTCTCCAAGCCTCAGTTTCCTAATCTGCCAACGTGGGGGCACGGCCACCTGTCACACAGCGCTGGCAGGGGAAGAAACAGGAAGTCACGGCTCAATACTCCACGCTCACCCCGTTCACCAGGCTGCTCCTGAGTCACGGATGATTCTGGTCTGGGCGCTGGAGGCTGGAACCCTACTTGGGATGTGATATTGGGCAAGATGAACAAGAGTACGTGTGTCTGGGCAACAACAGAGCCCCATCCCCAGCCAGCAGGGCAGAGCAGCTCGTTTCTTCAGGCGCCCCCATCCCCGAAGAGCCACCCAGACTAGCAGGTTTCACGAGGTGCTAAGTGCCATTAGCACCTAATTATGCCTTTGTCCTTGCCTTAATCAGGTGATTGTGAAAGGGCCTGCAAAGGGGACAGCCTTAAAGAGAAAGCAGGCAGCTGCTGGCGGGAACATCTGCACAGGTGCTCACCATTCTCCAGAAGGTGGCCGCTCTCACATGGCCTCAGGGCCAAGGGGAAGCCGGTGGACAGAAAGGATCAGCTGATCACAGACTTCAAAGCGGAGGCAACAGAAGTCTTGGAAACAGGGAGCCAGTGGGGTCCTCTGAGAAGGGGAAGGCGTTTGATGCAAGAGGACATTTAGCGAGACGCATCAGACAGCTGTCTGCAGGACGGGGGGTGACGAGAGGCTGGATTGGAGCTCGAAGTTAGGAGGTTATTACCGTCATCCGGGCGTGAGCTAATGCGGCTGGGCACCAGGATCACGGGAGAACTAATGGGCCTGGCAAGCGAGTCCTCTCTCCCAGGCATTCGCTTCCCCATCAAGGACTCGAAAACAGCCTTGCCCATCACAGAGAGTGCGTGCCGAAACCCAGACCATCCATGGGAGAGAACGAGCACTCTACCCTCTCAGACCTCGGTCTGTGACTTGAGGTTTTCACCAGTCTAAATGTGGGGGGAATATGGACCAAAGGCTCTAAATCTCAGGGGCTGAAGGGTGTGACCACCTCTGTCCTTCCTGGGCACGACAACCATGCCCACTGCTTCTTTGCCTGGTGGCAGCGGGTTCTTACCGCTCCTGATCTGGGGTCACATCCAGAGGGCAGGCCAGGGGTCTACGGAGGTCACGGGAGTCCACGGGTGACTACGGGATGGCTGGTGCAGGGGGTGTGGTCACCCAGCACTGCCTCTCCTTCCCTAACTCACCAGCACACTCCTCCTGGGCCCTGTGCTGGGGTTGCCAGATTTGGCAAAACACCAGCTGCCCCGCTGAATGTGAACTCCCTTCAGCCCCTAGACTGGCAGAGCTGGGGCCCGCACTCCAAACCTGCAAGAAGTGAAGCATTTGCATGCAATGTTGGGTCAGACTTACACCAGAGAACGAGTCCATGTGTATCTGAAACTTCAATCTACCTGGGCATCCTGTCTTCTACCTGGTGCTCTAGCCACCCGGAGATGGCAGGTACACGAGAACTAAAACCCAGCGTGGAACGAAGTGTGCTGGACGCCAGGACAGCTGGGACCTCCTCTGGCTCTCCGCAGGGCTGCCACAGCTCGTCTGCAAAATGGGGATGATATCCGGGGACAACAGTGAGGGGATAATGCAGCTGACATCTAATTAGGGATCACAGACTGCCAACAGCACACTCGCCATTCTAAGGACACGGGGTGGGCACTACCAACATGCCCACCCTTGGTTTCTCACGGGTGAGAGGAGGGTGACGGCCCCTCTCAACATAAAAGCCGGACGATGATTCTGGGCTCCTGCCTCGATCCGTCACAAAGAACATGTTCACGGAATCGCAACTGTCCTACCAATGGCCCCCTTACCACAAAAACAGAAACGTAAATCTGCAACCAGAAAAAAGGACCATGTCCTGCAGCCCACGGCCAAGCCTCGATGAGCTTGGCACCATCTTCCCCTTGGAATGACCAAGGCCACTCGGCTCCCATCATGCGGGAATTAGAGGCTGGCGACACACTGATGCCCTGGCCCGGCCATCAGGATTATAACCTGTATGATTAGAATGTGTAAGAGCAGATTTTATCGGGAAAATAAAAATGATCAAAATGGAGTCGGAACCCAGCCAAAGAGGGAGCATTGGAGGGAAAGGGTTTGAGGCTTTTTTATTTTTGAAGCAGGCCAGCCACATGGAGGATGGGCTGACCTCCTCCCTATGCCCCCGCCAGCACCTCCAGCCATCTGTCCCCGCCAGCTCCCCACCTGGTTAGCTTGCTTCCAGAAATGTGGCTGTCTAGAGTCTAACGGGGTTGCACCGGGAGCCTTCAGGAGGAGTCCTGCTCTGGGCGGGAGGAAGGCCTGGGAGGGCAGGGGGAGGCTGGGAGGGCCCGGACCAAGGAGCTGGCCAAGGACGCACAGGGGAGAAGGCATGGCCACGGAGGGCTTCCTCCAAGCACTGCCTGACACCACGAGCTCCAGTGGAGGCACAGAATCAAAGGGTCACGGATTCATGCCTCGTCCACATGCCTTCCTCCCAAGCATACTGTGGGGCCTTAAAATCCTCAGCTCACCCCAGGAGTGCCGCGCTTGCAGCACACGGGGCAACCCACAGAACTGTGGATTCACAGGGTCACAGGGCGGTGTGGGGAGGGCTCGTAGCTCAGCTGCTCCAATGCTCATTCCACCCACAGCAGCAGGGGCCCCCGAGCCGCAGCAGAGTCGCCCGCCCAGTCACGTCTCTCCCCCAGATCTTCCCTGAATCAGCCAGTGGCCTCCATCCTCGTCCTCCTGCTAGGCCCACATCCTTGACTCCCCAGGCAAAGGCAGGGCTCTGGGGATCCTTCCACCGGCCCTGGATTCAGGGCTGCTCCCAAGGGTCCATACAGAGCGGCCCAAATACCTACATAGTTCAAACCCGAACACCCATGTTCAAGTTTCTGGGCAACTCTGAAGCCCAAAACACTAGGGAAGGCAGGAAAAAGGAGCCTCAGAACCAAGCCCATCCCCTTCTTCCAGACGGGGACTCTCCTCCTGACTGAGCAGGGGGGCTGCACAGAAGGGGAAGACTCTGGAGGGCCAGGCTATGGGGGAAGCTGGCCCTGTAGGGGCACAGGCAGGTGTTTGGGGATGAGGGGTAACTGGGGCAGCAGGTGCTTTCCGGGGGCCTCAGCGAGGACAGTGGTGGCACCTGCCCGGCCTGCCAGAGGTGGACACCCAGTGTGGAGGCATTGGAGGCCTCAGGGGAGGAGCAGATGGGCACCCCAACTTGAACCCCTTCTCTTCAGGGTCACCCCCCCATACCACTCGCATGGTGCCTTCTGATCAGATCTGGGGTTTCTTACACGAAATAATCGGATCACGGGAGGTGTTAACTGGATTAAGCAGACAGCTTCCAAGGGACGCTGGCTACGAATGGCGAGTCAATAAGCAAGCCCGGGGGCCTGGGCATGTGATGAGGGCCAGCTTCCAAGCCCTTCCCTCCTGGGGTGGAGCAAGGTGACAGGGTGCTGGGGGGGGGCTGGGGTCCCTGGTTCCTCAGCCTCTTCTTAACTTGTCCCCATCCCCTCACATACCCACCCCGGCCCTACCTCAGTGTCCTTCCCTCTTAGAGCACGGACCACGTGGCCAGCTCTGTGTTAGACACCGGGTATTTTAACCGTTAACCTCATAGAAAACTTACAAGCTCCATTTCAACATCTCCACTGAACAGAAGGAAAAACAGAGGCTTAGAGATTAAGAGAATTGCTCCGTGATTCATGGTTAAGAAATAAGTTTGGGATTTCAATCCAGGTCCAGCTGTGGACTGTCCCCACTTGCCAGCCTCTGAGGCTGAATGTTGGGCAGGGGGAGGCAGCGTTGGTGCAGGTCTGTGGGCTTCAGTAGAGGGGTCAAGCCACTTGAGGACACCCCCGTCCCCTGAACCCAACAGACCCCCACACACAGTAGGCTGGGGCACTGCCTTCCCTGTGGGGCACCTGAGGCCTGAGTCACGTGTCCTCAGGCTGTCCTAGGTCAGATACCTCACGGCAGCCATGCACACCCACACTCACACCCATGCACAACCATGCATACATATGCAGACACATACATGTGTGTGTACACACACACACACACACACACATGCAGGCACACCCCCAACAGGCCCACTCCTCCTTCCTGCTTTATTCCTGCCCCCGCAGCACTTACCAGCATCTAGCATAAATAAACTGTACCCAGCTATTCTGCTGGTTATCTCCCAGCCAGAATGTAGTGGTCATGAGAACAGGACTATTAGCCTGTTTCTATTGTTCCTACGACCGCATCCTCAACTCCTAGCACAGTGCCTGGAATCTAGCAAATGTTCAATTAGCATTTGTGGAATGAACAAGAATGCAGCCATGCTCGTCAGAGTGGCTGGTGTCAAGCGCCTAGAGCAGCGAGTTAATGCCGCTGGCTGTGTGATTCTCTCGCCCTTGGCTCCTGACCGAGGGTGGGCCCTGTGGACACTGGGGCACAGTCTGGGGGCCATGACGAGGCTCCCAGGAGCGTAGGTAGTAGGACAGGCTGGAAACGAGGGGCCTTCTGGTGCCAGCGTGGCCCCCGGTGCTGCCAGACACCCCGTAGGTATCAGCAGCTGCACGTGTAGCTCTCAGCTCTGCACGTGACTGGGTCCCTGGTCACTGTCCGCTACAAGGACACTGCCAGGGTAGTCTATGAGGGTCAGCGAAATGGCCAGCACCGCAAGCTGCTTCTTTAATGAAGTGTGGAGTCAAGGGACCAGCCCCAGATGGACCCAGCTGCTCACCACAGCCCCAGGGACTGGCAGAAAGCTGGGGTGCAGTGTCAGTGACGGCCTGATGCCCCCCAGCTCTCCCAAAGGCCCTGCAAGGGCTCATCTGCCCCAGAATGCAGGGATGCAGCCACGAGCGAGGAGCTGGGGGAGCTGCAGACAGGCCCCATCCTGTCCGTTTCCCTGCCGCTCAGGACCAGCCCCCAAGCACGTGGAAGGCGTGGAGTTCATGGAACCACGGACTCACTGGCCATGCCTCTCATCCAGCGTCCGCCCCCTTGCAGTGTCCCTCAGACATCATCCTAGAGGTGCATTTTCATAGGCGTGTTTTCCTGTGCTCTGTGCTTATTATTTCACTTAGTTTTTATCGTATCCCTGCAAGGCTAAATATTCTCCATCCAGCCTTGCCTATGAGAACACTGGGGCTCCTCACTCCTCTGAGATCACATGGCTAGTTGGTACCCCCAGGGGGAGGGGGCCAACCCCGTCACTGTGTGGGAGCCAGTGAGGCACCTGCAGAGTGAAAGGGTCCTCTGGCGTTCCGCGGCAGCTCTGCTGGGTGTGGGGAAGGGGGGAGCCCTGGAATTGAACCCCTGGCCCTCCTGGGGCAGGCGGCTCAGCGCTCCGTGGCAGCTGCACCAGCCGGGCGGGGCAGCTCAGGCGGCACGGGCCTCCCTGACAGCCAGCTAGCGAGGCAGCCCCATGCATCAGCCAGTTTTAATTTGTTCTCCAGCCTTGTTTATGACTCGATAAAATCCATAACACAGATAGTGCCTGCTCCCCCCACCCCCACCCCCCCTGCCTGGCGCGCACTCCCCAGGGATGCGGCTCTGCTCTTTATAGAAACCACTTGCTAAACTGGACCCACTTTAAACCCGTCATTGTCAGTAAATGACCCTCCCAGAGAAGAAGCTACAAGTGGGGTGTGAAGCTCCGGGCACGTAACATGCATCACTGGCCTCTGCCTTTATCAGGGACTCAAATCGTCCTCCGGGGAGCAGCTGACCCCTCCAAGGACAGCCCCGCGGCCTACATGGGTCCCACCCCTGCGGGGAGGCTGGGAGGGGCCCACATGGGGTGGTGAGCAGAGCTGGGTCCTGGCCCGGGCCTGCCACAGACTCTGAGCTGTAAGACCCGGGGGGCTGTCCAGCTCCATTTTACCCAGGAAGGGAAGGGGACCCAGCATCGGTGGCATCTGCGTCTTTTATATTTTTGAAGTGGTGGACTCTTGCTTCGGATGACATTTTACAAGATCCCCAATAGACAAGACAGCTAAGAACAGACTTTTCTGGCTACGGAGCAAGTGGGAACTGCAGACGCCTCCTTTTGGATCAATTACCCTTTTCCTGTTTTTCCAATTGAAGTCTAGGAGCTTCTGGAAGGCTACAAGTGGGCCTTTTGCTTTGTAGTGTCCTGCACAATGAGCTTGGCTCAGTGATGTGTCCCCAGCTGTGCTTCATACGTGTGTGTATCTGGAAGGAGGTGTGGGAGAGAGGGAGGGACGGAGGGAGGAAGGACAGGGGAGGGAACACACATTCATCTTCCTTTTCCTCGAGTTTCAAACACAGCTCAAAACCATTCCTCCGCCCTGAGCCATCCTCTAGCTCACGGGGCCCAGGATAAAACTGGTGTCCCCTCCACTGCCCCGAGGAACCCAGCCTGCTCCAGGATCTGGCGAGCTAAGCCAGGGGTCTCCAACTTGGGGGCCCAGGGCCCCTGAGCCCCTGGGAGGGGGTCTTCCAGAGCACATGGACCCCAAACCCTGTCTGCTGGCAGAATCGACACGCCTCACACTTCAAATCCATTTATGAGTGATACTGAATTCACAGCAGCCCTTTGTCGTGTGTTTCCTCAAAGAGCGGTTGCTAAATGAACAGACACTAGCAAGCAGGGATCCCGGACCTTCTCTGGAAGTAGGTCTTCATGCCTGAAAAGGAGAGCCACGGGTCCTGCACGGCCTGACCCCCTCTTGCCATCCACGCCCCCACTTCATCCTCCATCCCATCCAGGAATCCAAGGATGGCAGCTGTCTGCTGGGCCAGAGGCCACATCTGGAATCCATCCTCTTCATTAAATTAGTGGCTCTTTCCCAAGCTCTGGCTCCCTTGATCCCCCAAAGCCCTGTTCGTGCTGTTAACAAGGACAGTAATTTGTTCATTAAAAATGGGCTGCCTTCCCAAAAGGCTGCTGCCTGCCCTTGGGGAAGGAGGAGGGGAGGCAGAGTGGCCTCCGTCCCGGGGTCCCACAAAGGGCCTCTCCAGGGCAGAGCCCCACCCCCTCTGGCCATTTGGCCCCTGACTCCCCAAGTGACTCTAAGGATGCCTGGGGACAGTCTGGGGACAGGCCATAAGGCGGCTCCTGCCAGCTCCTCTCCCCCTCTGTGACAGGGCTTTGTGGCCATCCAATCAATGTGGACAACTTGATCTGGCACGGAGTCCCTGTGCAAACCACAGTCCATCAAGAGGCATTTATTGTCGTGAAAACAAACAGGCCCCCTCCCCCAGCGCCTAGCCTGTCCCACCTCCTTTCCTCCCTGCCCCCACCCCGGGTATCCTTCACCTGTCCTTGGAGCAGCTCAGACCCAGCTCCAGGCCACTCCCTCCTGTGCATTCCAATCTCTGTCCAAGCCAGGCTGGCACCACCAGGGGACAGGACAGGAGGCAGGGTCTTGTGCATGGTAACCCGCCAGCGAGAGGCCTCCAGGCCTTCAGACCCTGTCCCTGTAGTAACGACCTGAGTTTAACCACACCAACCCCTGGAGGTGTTGTACTGGGTTAGGGTCCCCAGAATTCTTGTTCACCCAGAAGCTCAGAATGGGACCTTATTTGGAAATGGGATTATTGCCTTTGCAATCAAGTTGAGATGAGGTCCTTCTGGATGAGGTGGGGCTTCTAAGAAAAAGGAAATCTGGACACAGAGACACAGAGATCCAGGGAAGGAGGCCATGTGGAGGCAGAGACGGAAGGCACGTGTCTCCAAGCCAAGACCACGGAGGGGTGCCAGCAGCGTCCTGAAGCCAGGAGAGAGGCAGAGGACAGATTGTCCCTCGGGGCTTTCAGAAGGAAACAACCCTGCCCACACCATGACTGTGGCCTTCTGGTCACCCAGTGTGTGCTACTCCGCTGTGGCTGCTACAGGAAACCCCTGCGGGTGGGTAGTGGGTCCGGCAGGGGGCTGGTTAGTGTTCTGTGTCCACTTGACCACTAAGGGGTGCCCAGACAGCTGGTGAAGCATTGTTTCTGGCTGTGTCCGTGAGGGCCTTCCTGGAAGATACCAGGATTTGAATTTGGTGAACTGAGTAAAGCACATGGTTCTTACTGGTATGGTGGCACTCTTCCGTCTATTAGGGGCCCCAGCACCACAAAAAGGCAGAGGAAGGGTGCATTTGCTCTGTTGAACTGGGAGAGCCATCTGCTCCCATTCTCAGACATTAGCACTCTTGGTTCTCGGGCCTTTGAACTTGGACTGGGAGTTGCATCTTTATCTCTCCTGGTTCTCAGGCCTTCAGCTGAAGCACACTGCTGGCTTTCCTGCGTCTGGAGGTCACAGACAACAGACTGTGGGACTCCTCAGCCTGCATCATCACGTGAGCCAATTCCTCTCAATAAATATATGTCTCTGTGTATTCTATTGGTTCGGTTTTCCTGGAGAACCCTGACTAATACAGGTGGGTTGGGAAACTGAGGCCCAGAAGTTGGAGTGGATCCCCCTGAGATCACAAGAACAAGGCAGCAACAGCACGGAGCCTGGAGTTTAAAGCCCACCCCCCACTCCCCTAAGAATCCTTCTGCGTGTCCTGGAGACGGAGAAGGAACAAGGAACACAGGCCCCACATCCCAGCCACGCTGTTAGGAAGGCGGCCAGGGCTGGAAGGCTGAGCATGGGAAAAGTGGAGACCATCTCCCCCCACTGTATCCCCAGCCTCAAGCCCAGCCTCTGGAAGAGGGCCTCCACAAAAGCTCCTAGACTCTGAGCGAGGGTCTCGGATTCCCTAGCACAACACAGGGTGCTTGTGCCCTAGTAGGCACTAATAAGTGAATACAGGGAAGAAAAATGGCTAAGATCTTATAATGGCATTTCTTTGCAGACTCCTTTTGGATGCCAATTGGAAATGAAGCTGGATGATTTTCTTCCCATTCTCGTCTCTTAAATCCCAGGGACCCACACAAGTTGTTTTGTGTTCGGGTCTGGGTACAGCCCTTGACCAGGGATGTTGATGCGACATCATCCTGACAGCTGGAGCTGGATCACTCTTTATGGTAGGAGCTGTCCTGTGCACTGCAGGGCGGTCAGCAGCGCCCTTGACCCCCACCCACGAGATGCTGGGAGTATCCATGCTCTGCCAACCTACAACAACCAAAGATGTCTGTGGACATTGTCCCATGTCCCTGGGGGGGGGGCAAGTCACCCTCTGATGAGACCACCTTGTGTTGGTCCCAGTGGGTGCAGCCTTGGAGGCCTCCCCATCTGGGCAGAGGAAGGGGTTGGCGGAACAGTGGGTATGCATCCTGGAAGAGGGGAGACCCTTGCTGCCCGGTGATCTAGGGACCTGCCTTGCAAAGGAGAAGCCTTGGTGGAGGCTGGGCCACCCTTTGCTGGAGAGAAGATTCCTGCTCTGGAAGGGAGGGTTCACTCTTCCCCCTGAAGATTCTAAAAAATGCTCTGAGCAGCTACCCTGCTGATGAGAGTGAAATGACTCCTTTCTCCTCTGAAATGCAGCTGCTGCTGGGACCCAAGACGGTCAGCACACGGGGACGTCCGTGATGTCACACCAGGCAGGACGGCCTTCCCGGAGTCTCCGGGAGCTTGGGCCCGTTACCCCTCCCTCCCACTAGGCTGTAGGCTCTGAGCTACCTGCATTTCCGACACAACCTCATTACCTTTACCCCTTAAAACGACCTGTTAGAGAAGTATTATTAGCACACTTTAAAGAAGAGGAAATCAAGGCTCAGAGAAGTAAAGAGATTTGCCAGAGGCCGCATAGCTTGTGAGTAGCAGAGCCAGGACTCCCAGCAGGGTCTGTCTGGCTCCTACGACACAGACCCCAGCACACTTAAGACCCTCGTACGATGTCCCCCACCTTGGCCACCTTCGGGGGTGGTCACAATGAGCCTCCTTTTAACAGGAGCCCTGGGAAAGAGGTGTCAAAGAGAGGAGGACGGGGACCAGGAAGGAGGCCCAGAACCTACAACAATGTCCCTTGGCAGTCTCAGAGTGGCTGTCTCAGAATCCAGGGCCAAATGGGCAGCAGGTCCCCCGGAGACTGCCACATGTAGGGAGTGCCCGCCCCGGCCGGCTCCTGGCCACCGGCGCCGACACGTCAACCTCCTTGGCCACGGCCGTGTTTATTTCCAGGGCGAGGCAGGGAGCGGTTTCCAGGTGGGGGTCCGTGGAAAGAGCGTGCTCACACACTCTCTCAAGCTGCCCTCGGCTGTTCCTCGCAAACAGAGAGCCCCATTCAACGTGTCCGGTGAACCCGCCTGCGTGGCTGACAGCCCGCATTCCGGGAAGGGTGGAAAAGTCAATTCCAAGACGAACCCCTGCTCCTGTCGGAGGCAGCCCCCTCCACCTTCGCCACATCCTTCCCAGCCTACCCAGCAGGACGAAGGAAACAAAGAGTGCCGGAAAGGGACCTGGCTGGCTCTGGGGGAGTCACTGGCCCCCAACACACAGTGTCCCAATAACACACAACACACAGCATCCCAAGGGCCTCACGGGCGCTGGGCTTCAAGGAGAAAGCGGCGGCTTTGGGATTCCTGACACCTCTTTTTTCTAGCCCTGCTGAGTCTGAGTCTGAAGGCCAGGGCAGCTAGCTGACTGGTACAGAAGTCCAGCAGAATGGGCAGGATGTGGTCAGCTGTTCCAAGGGAAGGGCCAGAGGACTGGCCCAAGCCGAGGGTGACAGGTGGGTGTCTCACTGAGACAGCAGGCACACGGGTATAGAGATCTTGGGGGCTCAGTTTGGGGTGGTGCTGAGAAAAGGACCAGGAGACATTCAAATGGAGCTGTCCAGGTGGTCTGGGGCTCATCACAGACATTTTGGCAGGAGCTGTCGGCACAGCAATGGCCACCAAAGCCATAGGGGTGAGGGTGAGGGGTGGAACAATGGGAAATGCACACATTTAGGGGATCGCACAGGAAGAGGCGGCCCCCAAATGGGCCTGGAAAGGGGAATTAGAGAGGCAGGAAGACCCCACCCTCTCCGGAGGTCTGTGATATTCTAGAAACCAAGAAGGGAGAGGTCACCTTTGGGCAAGGTCAACTATAGGCAAGAGGGCAGGTCTGCAAAAGGTCCATTGGACTTAGTGACATAGGATCATGGGCAACCTTGCCTGGGAAGCTCCAAGGGGAGTGGGGCAGGGGTGATGATAGCAGTGAGGGAGGCAGGCAGATGGAGAGAGCTTGGCATGAAGGAAAGACACAGAGAAGGGGCCAAAGCAGTCAGGAGAAATTGCTAAGACGTGAGAGACTTAGTAGCAGGTGTGACCCGCTGGGAGGGACCCAGCAGAGAGAGGGAAAGGATGAAGGAACAGATGACAGGGGGCCTCTGAGCAGGTAAGCAGGGCAGGATCCAGGCTCAGCAGCAGGGCCTGGACAGGACCCCAGGAAAAGGGAGTGGAAGAGAGACACGGGGGGTAGAAGGGGTCTTCTGGGAGTCAAGTGGATTCTCTTCTCTTGGAGAAGGCAGGTGAGGCCGTGAGCTAAGGGGTGGAGAAGGTGGCAGAGGTAGTAAGAGTGACCCCTAACCCTGTCCCAGATCTCCCTTCTCTCCTTTCCTGCATCAGCCCAGCATCACCTCCTCCAGGAAGGCTTCCCGGCTACCTAGTCCTGGGTGGGTTTCCCATGACTCCCCTAAGTTCCAGTAACGCCGCGCACACACCCCCGCCCCCACCTGCAGGCATCAGAACCCAATTCTGTTTGGGCGTCTGGGTGCCTCACTAACCCTCAGCACATGCTGACAGGTCACACTCATGTCACCAGCCCGTCATGACACGCCTGGCACATGATAGGTGCTCAAAATGCTTGTTGAGTGACTTACAGAACACAGCCTCTTCTCTCCACCTAGAGACTCAGACTCCCAGGATTCACCAAGTCTGAGAAAGCTGACACCCCCTTTCCCTGCCAACGCAGCGAGACCACAGAAAATTGTGGAGTTTGCTTTTTTTAGTTCCTGTGTTTTAAGGAAAACAAGAAAAAAAAATCCACTCACACCAAACAAAATGAGGTGGCCCTGGTAAAGTGCTGATGAGGTCTAATTAGCAGAGATGCGGCTGTGTTGGTTTTCCTTTGCAAACATCCTATTTATTTGTGGGGTGCTTGGGGGGGACACGTCATGCTTGTTTCTTATTATTACTTTGCTTCACGCCTCGGCTACCACGGACGCACTCGTGATGAAAGACTGCGGCTCTCAGAGGCAGCAGCAGGGGCCCAGGAAGCCGGCGGAGGCAGCCCCCTGGGGAAGTGAGACGTGGCAGGCAATGTGGCAGGGGGTGAGGGGTGGCCCGCTGAGCCCCTCTTCTGAGGTAGGGCTGGGGGGGCTGCTTGAGGGTGAGGGCCGGGGAGCAGGGAGCTGAGAGGGGCTCTGGGTGGAGGGGGCAGTGATGCATGTAGGGGTTTCCTCCTGCCTCACGGTCCCCTTCTGCACGTCACCTCCAGCCCTTACACCGATTGCGAAGGTGGGGGAGGCTGTTTCTGTTTTGCAAACGAGGCTTGATGGGGTACCATAAATTGACTTACGTGATGTGGCCAGCAAATGGTCAAATTAGGTTTCTAAGCCCGGTTTGGCTCACTCCAGAGCCCATTTCCTTTTGGAAAGCTACTATCTACTCCCCACGGAGAATCCAGATTTTCAGTCCAGAGAACAGGGAGAGAAAGGGGAAATCAAAGAAAGAGACAATAGATTCTGTCGGTAAAGAACAAGAGTCCTCTTCGTGATGAAAGTACCGAGGCTGAGGGTCCAAGGAGCTGGTGAAGACTAAGTTAAGGGGAAGGTTCCCAAGGTCAAGTCCAACGGAGCGGCAACTGGACCAAGACGGAGTTAAGGATGCCGCGAAGGGAAGCATGGGGCTGGCTCAACAGCCAACGTTTTTGAGGGTCTCCAGTATTCAGGGCTCTGAGCTACAGCATGAGAAGGATGGCCCCCGATTCCCTTATTCGTTAACATTCTCCCTGAGTAGCCTCTTGTCCCACTTTCTCTGGGAGAGAAGATACATCCCTAAGAGCCACCACTAATTCAAATGCCAAATAAGAGAGGCGGACAAGGAGTGGTCAAGAGTGCTTAGTAGAATCCTCCAGATCTTCAGGAAGGGAGGGAAGAGCTGTCCTCCCCACCAGGACAGTCCTGACCTGAACGGACCCAAGCAGGAAGGCAGGGCTGCGGGTGAGCACGGGAAGGTGCTAAGGACCCTGCCCCACGTCTGTGTGGGGTTTTTCTCTGACACCAGCTGGGTGTCCTGCAGTTCAGCTCAATTCTGACACTATCCACCCGGAGACAGCACCAGAGCACACAGGGGAAGGGCTCAGTCCTGTAAGACTGTCCCCTGCCCCTCGCTCCGATGCCATTCCCGAGGCCAGGTTGTCCCCTGTGCTTCTGAACCACCGGCTATGACTGGCAGCGCTAACAACCCTCTTCTTGGGTTCGATTCCTTTGCCAGAGCACCTTACAGAATTCAGAGAAACATTTCAGTTACTAGATCACTAGGATGCGCAGCTCCCTTGCCCTCTCCAAGCGCCCACTCTTCCCAAATATCCATGTGTTCACCCACCTGGATGGTCTCAGAACCTCGTGCTTTGTCCTTTTGGGCTTTTATGGAAGCTTCATTACATAGGATGACTGATTAAATCACTGGGCTCTTCTTGGTGAGGGACTCAGCCTCCGGCCCCTCTCCTCTTCCCTGCAGGTCAGGGGTGGGACTGAAAGTTCCAACCCTCCAATCATGAGGCCGGCTCCCCCGGCACCAGCCCCTATCCTTAGGTGCGGTCCCAACGTCACCTCATCAAGACGGCAAAAGACACCTGTGTCGCTCTCATCCCTTCGGAAATTCCAAGGGTTTTAGGAGCTCTGTGCCAGAAACAGAGATGAAGACCAAATATATATTCTTATTATAAATCCCAGTGTCACAGGTGCGCACTCCAAGTGGCTGTTAACTAACTTACTAACCAACTGTTAACTATCTTAATTACTCCCTGACCTCAAAGCAGGTGAGGGTCACACTCATTCATTTATTTGTTCAACAGGTATCCATTTGTCCAATGCCTACCATGTACCAGGCGCTGTTCTGGACATTTGGGATTCACAAAGGGACCCTGAGAAAATACCCCGGCCCTTGAGGGGCTGACACCCTGGTGACAGGGACCAGAGTATACAATACACACTACCTTTGCAAGTGATTGAGTATGTTGCAAGGGGATGCGTGATGTGAAACAAGAAAGAAATCAAGCAGCCAGTGAGGGGTCTGGGGGTGTGACAGCAGGGGTTGGGGACAGGTGACAGCTAGGCTAGAGCTTGCTGGGAAGGTGACACCTGAGCAAGCACGTAGGATAGAACCACACAGCTTTTGGGGGGAGGAGTGCTCAGGGAAGCCAGACCAGCTGGCTCAAAGGTGCCCCAGTGGGGGCTGCATGGTGCATGGGACACACACGACAGGCTGGGGACCACTCTGCTGAAGCTGAGGGGTTCAAGAAGCAACAGAGTAGGATCTCATGGCCTCACAAGCCACAGAAAGGATGATGGCATTCCTTTGGGGCTTTTTTTTTTTTTTTAAGATTTTATTTATTTGACAGAGAGTGCCAGAGAGAGCACAAGCAGGGGGAGTGGCAGGCAGAAGGAGAGGGAGAAGCAGACTCCCCACGGAGCAGGGAGCCTGACATGGAGCTGGATCCCAGGACCTCAAGAGATCATGACCTGGGCTGAAGGCAGCCCTTCACCGGCTGAGCCTCCCAGGCGCCCCTCCTCTGGGGCTTTTATTTACATTGCAGGCTTTGGAGCAGAGAACAGAGTCTCTGGCTTCTGCTGTTGTGTTGTTTTTGTTTTTTCAATAATATGTGACTTTGGGACAGTTTTAAATTACAGAGCAGTTGCACAGTTAGAACACAGAGTCCCCATCCACCCCATCACCCGGGGTCTCCTATTCCTGGCGTCTTACACACCATGGTACATCTGTTACGGCTAAGGAACCAGGCTGGTACGTTACTATTAACTTCCCTCCCATGTATGCAGATTTCACTCGTTTTCCCCCAGTGTCCCTTTTCTGTTCCAGGATCCCATCCAGGATTTAGCTGTCACGCCTCCTTAGGCCCCTCTAGATCCTGACCTGTCCAGACATTCCTTTTCCCTGAGGACCTGGACAGTGTCGAGGAGCCCCGGTCAGGTATTTGGTAGAGTGTTTGCCAAATGTGGGTTTGCCTGATGTTTTTTCTCATGGTTAGGCTGTGGTTATGGATTTGGAGGGAGGAAGACCACAGAGGTAAAGTGCCATTATCAATACATCGTATCAAGAGGATGTGTTATCAATATGACTTATGCCTGATGACGTTGACCTTGATCACCTGGCTAAGGCAGCGGGGGTGGAGGGGCACGGTACCAGTCTTCTCCACTGTAAAGTTACCTTTAAACTTCCCCAAGGGGTATCACTTTTATTTTGAAAGGATCACTGTGGCTACTGTTTAGTACTAGAGGTGAGCCCAGGGCACAGATGATGGTGGCTGGGACCAGCACAGAAGCAGAGAAAGTGGTGAGAAGCAGCTGGATTCTACATACATTAGTAAGATATATCCTGTTAATTAGATTATCCTATCGGATTCGATGTGGCTGTAAGACAAAGGGCAGAGGCAAGGATGGCCTGAAGGTTTCAGCTGTAGACAGATGCACCTTGGCCTTGTCCTCTACTTAGCCTGGGAAGGCTGCTGGGGGAGGGCGTTTGGGGCGGAAGATCAGGACGGTGTAGGGTGTGAGTCTGGGATAACGACTGGTCAGGCAAGCGGGTGCAGAGTTGGACAGAAGAGTCCGGAGTCTGGAGGGATACATGTGGGCGTCTGGGCCAGAGACCAGATAAGATCAGCACGTGTGTGAGGACAGAGCTGAAAACTGAGCCCCAGGGGAAGTGGCTCGAGGGGTTTGTGTTTCAAGGTGGGAGAAATCATGCTTCTCTGCTAATGGGAATGACCTCAGAGAGAGGTGACGGGACCTCTCATCTCTATGTGCCAGAGGCTCTCCATATCCCAAAGGGGCCAAAGCCACGGACAGCCCCCTGGAAATCTGAGAGCCTCGGAGGGCACAGAAGACACAGCCCTTGCTGGCAGGGCATGTGCCCCATTCCAGCCATCACGGGCAGCTGTTCGGAGCTCTGAGTGGCTCCAAAGGCCAAGAGCAGGGCTGGGGCGGGTGTGACAGGAGGCACACAGCTTGGCCAGCCAGCTGCACTAGAAACAACTGTCATGGGCATGAGGAGAAGGGGGTGCCCGCATCTCCCCAGGCACCTCCTGAGCCCTGAGAGGTGGGAAGCCGCCCCATCTCCCTCCTCCAAGTCCTGGGGAAGGACACTGGTCTCCGGGGGGCACTGCAAGCTTAGGGTGCTTTGGACCCACTGCCCGCCAGGGATCTCCAGACAGGGGCTTGAACCCCCCGGAAACCACAGGCCTCAGCAGCCCTTCAAAGTTGTCCATGTCCCCTGGAGAGAAAGAGAGGCCCAGCCAGGAACACGGGGAACCCCGAAAGGCACCCCGTCCCCCCACTCCAAGCCCAGAAGCTGCTTGCTCCCTCCCAGCCATTGCAGAAAGGGAAAAAGTAATCCATCAGCTCTTCGCTACCAGCCTGAATTTTGTCCCACCACACGTCCTAAGCGGCTGCAAATCCCAGGGACAGTGTGATTCTCAGTATCTGGGTCACTCCCTGGGTCCCTGTGACTCACAGGGCTGCTCTGGTGCAATGAGGACGCTGACAGCCAGGAGAGCTGATGGCATGGCTAATTTCCCCCAGAGCAGCTGTGAGGAAAGCAGGCGTGTGGACGTATGTCTGTGTTTATGCACAAATGTGTGTGTGCGTGCACGCAACTGGTGTGTGCTGGCAAATGTGTGAGATGTTTCTGTGTGTGACGCTGTTTTGTAAACAGCGTGTGTCTGTGTGTGTGTTATGTGTGTCCAGGAAGGACTAGAGGGTGTGTGTGTGTTAGGGGCTGGGGGGGGGCGGGACTGGAGCGTGGAGATCAACATGGCATGCAGGGGAGATGCACCCCCCCCCTTCTGGGGATGAGCGTGAGGATCTGTCAGGATCGTGGGAAAACTCTCCAAAGAGGTGAAATCAGCTATGGGTCTCAATTCTGTATTTTCTTCACAGACAGAAATTACATTTTACTAGAAATCCGAGTAATCGTGCCCCAACAAATGTGGTGGTCCTGGGGGCTATCGTGTGGCCCAGGGTCACAGGTCTGAGGCAGATGGGTAGAAATGGGGTTACACTTCTGGCTCTCTCCCAGTGCCCTCCCCCTGGACTCAGTCTCCAAAGAGGGGGATACAGATCACCTCTCTCTCTCTCTCTGTCTCCTCACACTGGGGAAGGGCAAAGACCCCCTCACCCGGGTTCAGGCTTCTGGGCTCTGTCCCTCCCTTTCCTGGCATTGGGGCTGTGACCCCAGCTGCCCCCGAACCTCCCTCTGGGCAGGACGGCCACCTTTGGAAGGTCTAGCGCATGATGGCACCCTGATGAAGGCAGAGTTCTCTCTGGCCTGGTCAGCACCTACGCGGACCACCACAGGTACTCTTCAGAGATGTCTAGACAAAGCCCCACGCAGCCAGGACGCAGCACAGAAAGAGGTGGGGCCAGCCCCTATACCCCTACCCGCTGAACAGCAGGCCCCCTGGGACAGATGCCTTCGAGGGACCCAACACCAGCCCCTCCATGGCCACTGTTCACATGGTCAGTGGGACGAGATGGAGTTACTGAGGCCTGAGTCTGAGATCTGGCCGTGTTGTGTGCTAAACAGTTGTGAGAGCTTGTGTGAATTGCCAGAAGGCCTCTGAGCCTCAGTTTCCCCATCTATAAACCAATGGTCCCCCCACGACTTCTCACTGGGCGGTCTGCTGCTTCCGCCGAGGTGCAGGACTCGAAAGACCCCAGCAAGGGTCTGCATGTTGTGAGAGCTCAGAAAGGGGGGTCTCCTATCTTCAGCTCGGTGGGACCCACTATTCCACACCCCTCTCGCTGGGACCAAGTCCTTGCTTGCCCTGGGGCAGTCCCACCAGCCTCTCCCAGGCTCCCACCAGCTATGGCCACGCAGAGGAAGCAGCCCCAGAGCCCCCCGGTGCAGGTAAAGGTGTCCCCAGGCAGGACTGGGGTCTGCAGGACCTGGTCTCCACTGCTCCTGTCAAGGGAAGCGGGGAGCAGGACCCCGACACGTGCTGCCGGTCATGGAGAGTTTAAATACCGCACACTTTACCCGTCTCAGGAGGAAGCCAGTGTTACCCATCAGCCACCAGGGAAGTCTCCCCACAGTACAGTTGTGAATTAAACATGCAGCCTAATGAGTTGATTTTATTAGTTTGCAAACGCATTGAAGAGTTGTTATCAAAATAAACATCAATGCCTTTCACCCCTGCGGCGGGCTCTTCAAGCAGGGAAAAGCCACACGACTGTCCACTGGCCTCGACGCGGTAGCACGCGGCTTGGAGC
Organism: Ailuropoda melanoleuca; assembly: GCF_002007445.2. Taxonomy (NCBI): domain Eukaryota; kingdom Metazoa; phylum Chordata; class Mammalia; order Carnivora; family Ursidae; genus Ailuropoda; species Ailuropoda melanoleuca. The sequence continues at coordinate 38,394,093 of NC_048230.1, forward strand.
TGGCCCAGGCGGGACCCCACCACCCATCACGGGGGTCAAGCCCCGCTCTCCAGCCTGACTCCTGAACCGGGGGTGTGGATGTGTGCACAAGTGTGTACTGTACAAACAGCAGCAGAAGCGATGGACACTGGATGCTTTTTATACATCAGGCCCTGCTCCGTGTTCTCTGATCTTCCACTAACCCTGTGGCATACGAAATAATTTTCTAGGTGAAAATAATTTTATAGATGCAAACACTGAGGCACAGAGAATCCTTTCTCCCGCTCCAGGTCATGCCAGGGAGCAGGGGGTGCAAGCCGGCTGATAGTACCACCCTGGCTCCCAGGCTCTGCCTCTAGGGACACCCCCTCCCCCCCCAGACCCACTCAGTCCTGAGCGTGGCTTACCTGGTGGCATAAGAGACTTAGATACCCAGGAGACTCTCCTGCTGAGTTAAGTGAGGACTGGGCGAAAGACAGCAAGACTAGCTTTCCCCAAAAAAGATCTCCATAATCCTGTGGCTGGGCAGGGGGCAGGGAGATGCACAGGCTGACCTTTGGAGGAACCCACCCTCCCAGCCTGTCTCCCTGGAGACGCCAGTGAGTCTCCAGCTCACCTCCCCCTGGCCCTGGCCCCAGGCCCCTGGAGAGAGATGGTTCGAGGCTGGAGGAATTAGCCGCGAAGCCAGCAGGACAGGGACTGTATTGTCATGCTCTGCGGTTCATGCTCTCTTTGGAAAGGATGTTCTAATCCCATTTCATCCGCTTTCCATGGCTGTCAGCTGTTTGCAGGCATTTGGGAGAGGCAGGTTTCTGAAATCGGAGCCATTGTGTGCGCCCCCCACCCGCGGGCCCCTCCCCCGCTGGCATGTGCTCCTCCATCCATCACGCTGTCCTGGACCCTTTTGTTGGCCAGCCAACCCCCATCCAATGGCATCTCGGGCCTCGTCCCCCTGCCAGCTGCCCCACCTTTCCTTCTATTTCTGGCCCACAGCAGGACAGGGGTGGGATGCATCAACCAAGCCCCCTGAGAGGAGGAGGAGGAGGGGGGACCCTGGAGGTGGGGGTGGGGGACCTCAGATTTCCCAAGGAAGGAATTAACTGTCAGCTACGTTCTGAAAGAGAGGGTGGGGGGGGTGTATCTCTGAGAAGCAAAGTGACCTGTACTTAAATTTACTCTCCCTAGTGCAGCACAGAGATCCCGGCTACTAAAACCGAAACAAAAGAAAAATCACTGCCCCCACCCCCTTGGCACACAAAGTGCAGAAGATAAAGCCCAGTGCTCCCAGAAAGGCCTCCAGGCCGGCCTCTGCCCTTCCCCACCCACCCCACCGTCCCCTGCGCCCCGTGCTTTAAAAATTCAACTGCTTATGGTTTCCCAAGCCAGGGAGCCATGGCCATCCCAGCCTCCAGGCCTCTGCTCAGCCCTGCATGCCCAGCCGCCTTCCCCTGATGGTCTGGTTCCTACCCCACCTCACAGCCCAGCACAGACCGCATGCCTCCAGAAAGCTCTCCCACCCCACGATGGGCCACGGGGTTGTCCTGAAGGACTCTCTCATGCATCTTTATCACCACGTGAATGAAATATCCTACAGGATTTAACTGGGTGTACCTGGTCCACCCCAGACTAGACTGAGGTGAGGCCAGATGAGCTTGGGGACCCCAAGACGTATCGTAGCATCTTGGAAACAGGGTTCATAGAGGCTGGATGTCGATCGTTCAGATGTTGCCTGACACAAGATGAGTGCTCGATTAAGTACTGGCCACCTCTCTCACTGCTATGATTCTTGTTCTCATTTTTATTTCTCTGCTCCTGGAACTGTGCCTGGCACACACTGAGTACATACTTGATACACATTAAAACTGCTGACCCAGTGATGTGGGATTCTAGTCAGAATCTTAGAAAGATAAAGCAAAAAAAAAAAAAAAAAAAAGGCTTAAATGAAGTAACACTCTGTAGTAAAGGACAAATCTGGGGCCCCAGCAGGAAAGTCACTTGTCCAAGGCCCTTGAGTTGGTCTCTGTTAGAGCTGAGCCGAGAGCCTAGGGTCTCGTGTCCCACCACTGCCCACTGCCCAGATGCCCTCCTCACCATAAGACAAAGTCCACGCAGACCATATGCTCCTGCAGGGCAACGTCTTCACAGGTGTCTTTGCAGAACTCAGCCCTTTGTAAAACACTCAGCACATGTTAGGGGACGAGGCAGATCCCCTGTGACTACGCTACTCACCGAAATACGGGAAAACACTCCCTCTCCCCAGGCTCTGCTCCTTTCTCCATGTCACTCTCCACCACCCATGACCCCAGGGCCTCACCAGTGGCTGCGGGGACTGGTCTGGAATAAAGCTCCCAGCACAGCAGCTCAGTGATGCCAGGATGGGAGAAGACAGGGTAGTGGGCAAGGTGGTCAGGCCACCCTTCAGAAGCCACGTTTCTAAGCCATGGTCATGTGAAATAAGCAACACACACACACGTACATGCATGCACACACCACACACAAACATGCATACACAGACATGCACACCCACACGATGTACACCCATGACCCCCACATACCTACACACATGTACACACACGCTCCTTGCCTCTGCATCCCAGACTGCCAGGCTGCACGGAGCAGGCCCTCCTGCGAATGCTATGAAGGGACCAGAAAGGCAAGCCACTTGGATGTTCCCTTGCAAAGCATGCCCAGGACACCGCAAACCCCGCACTCTGCTGCCCCGGGCTTCCCAGCGCTGATTCCTGGCCTCATGCAGCCCCTTCCCTCCCGGGATGGGCAGCCTCCCGGTGCCCTGGCGCTCAGCTCTCTCAGGCTGGCACAGGAGGGCACGCACACACGCCAGCTCAGGAGGGAGAAGGAGCAGGAAAGAGGCTGGCCAGCATGACTTCATTTCACTTGGGCAGGCTGACCAGCTGCCTCCTGGGCCCCGGCCTGTAATTTTTAGCCCTGAGCATGTATTTGTCTTGGTTTGGTTTTGTTTTGTTCTCCAGGCTGAGTTACCACGTGGCAGTCGATCCTTTTTCTAAGAGTAATGGAGTCGTAGTCGTGGGTGTTTGGTGCTGGGAAAAATTAACGTTCCAAGAAGGGAGATAAGAAACTAACTAGCCTTGAAGTACAGCTACTTTGGGCAGAAAAATAGGAGTCGCAAGGATACGAAGCTCCTTTCTCCCTCAACCCAGTCCTTAAAAAGGTGCCTGAGAGCTGGTGGGCGGTGCTCAGCTGGGGGCACAGGCAGGGCAGTGTCCTTCCAGGTCTCCGAGGAGACACGATGGGGGACCCCGGGAAGGGCTCAGATTCCAGGGCTCAGGACAGCGAGGCGCCTTCTCAAGTGGGGACAGCTGAGAATGGAGGGGGCGGGCAGGATGGGCAGAGTGGAGAGAAAGGGGTTTGCACAGGCACTGGGTGCCCGCCGACACTTACGGAAGGCAGGCACGGATGCCCGTAGCCTGAAGCAGCCTCGCAGGCGGGGGTGAGCAAGACAGCTGGCCTCGCACCCAGAGAAGGAGGCGGAGGAGGGCTGCAGAGGGCACGGAGAGGGCTCTCAGGGACGCAGGAGGGACCTGGTCGTCTTTCTGACACTCGCCCTGGGAGCTGCTGGAGGGGCTTTTTTCTGGAGGCCTCTGGCCACACTCCTCTCTGGGGAGTTTTCAGGGGACCACAGTCATTTGAACTCGGTCTTGCTCTAAGGCAAGTGGATGAACCCAGAGATCCTTGGGGTCCCTTCCAGCTCTGATTTCAAAGTCCAGGCCAAGTGGGGAGGAAGGTCCCAGTAATACCACCTGGAGACCTCATCCACCCGGCTGCAGAGGGCTCCCCACGTCCAGCTTGGCCTTTCTCTGGGGGACATGGAGCTTTGGGGGGGGTCGTCTCTGCTATTTGCATTGTTCTCTTGAATGATTTCCCGTCCCTGGCAATGTAACAACTCCTCCTGGTGAATTAACTGGCTCTTCCGAAATCATAAATAATTAGTGAGCCCGTCCTCGATGCCACTTAACAGTTTGTTTTCAAAGCACTTTATGCCCATTAACTAAAGAATTCTTGATGCATTTCCAGGAGAAAAGGACAGGGAGCCTGAAACGACCTCTGGAAGTCATCTCCTCCATCCCCCTGCCTCTGGGTAGGCCTGTATGAAAGGAAGAAAACAAGCTGACAAGCAACCCTATATGGAGAAACCATCAAGATCGAAATGGCCGGGACAAAACAGAACAAAGAGAAACAAGTCCTAACCACGGCAAACCGCTCTCTGATGAGTAAACCGCTAGACGGAGCCCAGCATGCCAAGAAGCCAGAGAGGCCCGTGGTAAGAGGTGGGTCAGGGAGCAAAGCCCGCGAAGGCACAGAGCTGTGGTTAGTTTAATCCAAGGCAATCCAGGGAGACCGTGATCCAATAAGCAGGTTTCCTCACCTGCAAGTAGGGCAAATGGTAATTTGCTAAGGAGACCTATTCATTAGTCTGCAAATGACGCAGTTCAGCTACTTGGGTATGCCCCCCTTAATTAGCCCCCGACCTTTGCCTGGCCACATTTAAAGGTTTGCTTCTGGCTGGGGGCAGAAATGGCCATTCATACCGACTTGCCTCTCCCTGTGGAAAAGGGAGAGGTCGATGCGTCTGCTGGCTCATTTATGGTTGCCAAAACGAGATCCTCTTGGGGGGGCAGCAGGAGGCCAATCTCAGGGGCTGCAGAGCCAGCAGAAATCATGGAAGCATCGCTCCTTTGCCCTTGCTAGAGTCACAGACGCTTACTTTTTCAGTGAGGGGCTCCTAAAAGTCTACTGTGTGCACAGCACAGGGATGAGGAAGGAAAGGAACAAGGAGGAGTCTTCACCTCTGTCCTCTGAACACAAAGGGCAGTTCTCTCCAAAATCTACCACCCACTTCATGCCCAGGAATGGGGAGGCAGGTGTGTGAGTAAGGAAAGTAGCCACCCACCCCTTGCCTCTACACTCATGTTCCAGGAGACACAAGCCAAGCAAGAAATCTCTTGGGCAGGTGCCTTCCATTCTTCATCACTTCTGCCATTGTCACTAAAAGCCGAGGAAAGCAATGGTGGGAAAAGGGACAGGTGAGAGGAGATCCTGCTTCTGGCATCAGCCAGGTCGACTGTGGCCAGAGCAACCATCCACAGCTAACGATGACAAACTCTGGAATGCATCCATACAAGCAGCTACCTACCTGCAGGCCCTGGAGAGTGAACCAAAGTCGGCAGAGCTGGAGAGAATGTGATACGTGGAAGAAGCACATGGCGCAATGAGTTTTCCTAGTTTTTTTTTATGGCTTTTAACTTGAGGGCAGGCTCAAGTCAGCACCGCGCAGACAGCTCAAGCCCCCACAGGGCAAAACTACAGTCATCCAAACAGTAAGGACAGACACAGGGACTGAAGGAACCGAGGGGGTTAAGAATGAAATCCGTATGTCTATGGCCCAGTGCCAAGACTGCCAAGAACACTCAATGGGGAAAAACGTCTCTTCGACAAATGGTGTCAAGGCAACTAGATATTCACAAGCAAAAGAATGAAGTTGAACTCCTACACCACCGTATACCAAAATTGACACAGAATTGAAATATAAGAGCCTAAAATATAAGACCTAAATATAAGAGCCAAACCATAAAACTCTTAGGAAAAAGCTCAGTTAAATCTTCATAATTTCGGATTTAGCAGTAGATTCTTAGATGTGACACCAAAAGGAAAGATAAGTTAGGTTGAATTTCATCAAAATCAAAACCTTTTGTGCATCAAAGGATATTATCAAGAAAGTGGAGGCCATGGAAGAAAATATTGGCAAATCATTTATCTGACAAGGGTCTAGTACGCAGAATATATAAAGAACACTTGCAACTCAACAATAGGATTTAAAAATGCACACCGGGGGGGGGGTTCGCCTGGGTGGCTCAGTCAATTAAGTGTCGACTCTGGTTTTTGCTCAGGTCATGGTCTCAGGGTTGTGAGATCAAGCCCTAGGTAGGGGCTGCTCAGTATGGAGCCTGCTTAAGATTCTCTTTCTCTCCCTCTGCCCCTTCCACCACTCACGCATGTTCTCTCTCTCTCTCTCTAAAAAATCAATAAAATATTTTTTAAAATGCACAAAGGACCTGAATAGAAATTTCTCCAGAGAAGACATACAAATGGCCACCAAACACATACAATGATGGTCAACGTCATTACTCATCAGGGAAATGCAAATCAAAACTACAGTGAGGTGCCACTTCACTAAGAGAGCCGTAATTAAATTAATTAAACAAATGAAACAAATAATCAAACAAACAGAATATAATTGTTGGTAAGGATGCGAAGAAATGGGAACTCCCGTACATTGCTGGTGAGAATGGAAAATGGGAAACAGTTTCTCAGTTTCTTAAAAAGTTAAACATGGACTTACCGTATGACCCAGCAATTCCACTCCCCTGGAAGAATTGAGAACAGATACCCAAATAAATACTTGTACACACAGGGTCATAGCAGCGCTGTTTACAACAGCTAAAAGGGGAAAACAGCCCACATGTCCATTAACGAATGGATAAACAAACGTGTACACGTAGAGAACACTATTCAGGCACAGGAAGGAATGAAGTACGAGTACTTACTACATGGATGAAACTCAGAAACATTATGTCCAATGAAAGAAGCCAGACACAAAGGATCAATTTCGTACGGCTCCATTTACATGAAATATCCAGAATAGATAGACCTCTAGATACAGACTGTCGACCGATGGGTGCCAAGGGCTGGAGGGAGGGGAAAAGGGAAACAACTGCTCAGTGGGTACGAGGTTTCCTTTTGGGCTGATGAGAATCTTTTGAAACTTAGAGGCGGTAGTTGCACAACATTGTGAAGGCACCAAAAATGCCACTGAATTATTCACTTTAAAATGGTTAATTTTATGTCCTATGAACTCTACTAGAAAACTCAAGAGTCTCTTTGGTCTGAAGAATAGAGAATAAGGGGCAACGACAGCCACTGGAAAGTGAGGGGTGAATCCTGGAACAGAGCGAGCCAAAGGAAGAACCCCCAAATTCCATGTAGAGACTCTGACCAAATCTCTGAGCCTTCAGCCATGCATGCCCAGGGCAGACTGCAAGTAACCCAGCTGAAGCCAAAAGAACTGAATGGATATTTGAGCTACTTCCCCAAGAGGGACAGAGTTTGTTGTCTGAATCAACTAAGTTCATTCCCAACAAAGCAAAAATAAAATCAACACTCAAGAAATATAGCAGAATTCAGGTTCTCCATAACTTAACAATCACAATGTCCAGGATACATCCCAAAATTACCATACATACAAAGAACCAGGAAAATACGACCTATCCTCAAGATAAAAGATAATCAATAGAAACTGACCCTGAAATGACCAGATGTTAAAATTAGCTGGCATTGGTTGTAAAGTAGCTACTAGAACAATTTTCAATGAGGTACGTGACAATATGCTCTTAGTGAATGAAAAGACTGTAAATCTTTAGAGAGCTAGAATACAGTATTTTTCTTTAGAATATATAGAGCATATGGAAATCCTGGAACCAAAAAATAAAATATATGATGGGTGCCTGGGTGGCTCAGTTGGTTAAGCAGCTGCCTTTGGCTCAGGTCATGATCCCAGGGTCCTGAGATCAAGTCCCATGTTGGGCTTCCTGCTCAGCGGGGAGTCTGCTTCTCCCTCTCCCTCTGCCCCTCCTCCTACTCACGCTCTCTCTCTCAAATAAAATTTTTTAAAAAGATTTTTATTTATCTATTTTTTTGAGAGAGAGAGAAAGAGCACAAGAAGGGGGCGGGTCAGAGGGAGAAGCAGACTCCCCACCTTGCAGGGAGCCCAACGTGGGACTTGATCCTGGGACTCCAGGATCATGACCTGAGCCAAAGGCTGTCACTTAACCGACTGAGCCACCCAGGTGCCCTAAATAAATAAAATCTTTAAAAAATAAAATATATGAAATTTTAAAGTGGATGAGCTTGGCAGTGGAATGGAGACAAGAGAGGAAACAGTGAACTTGAAAAATAGACCTAGAGAAATTCTTCAATCTGAAGAACAGAAAGAAAAAAGATGGAAAAAACTGAACAGAGCCTCAAGGACACATGGGGCATATCAACACATCTCACGTGTTACTCAAGACGCAAAAGGAGAGAAAAGAGGGAATGGGGCCAAACAAAAATCTTTGAAGAAAGAGTGATGGCTATTTCCCCAGATTTGGTGAAAGACAAATGTACTGATTCGAGAGGGTCAGTGAACCCCAAGCAGGATAAACACAAAGAAAATAAAACCATGCCTAGACCCAGCATAGTCAAACTTCTGAAAACCAAAGATAAAGGGGACAGAGAATTTCATGTCCCCTTCTCAGCTACACCGGCGTGTGTGTCCCAGAAATGGAACAAGGAGGAGCACCCGGCACAGCCCTGGAGGATCAAGCCACCTGTCCTCTGGGGTCATCCTCCCATTGCCCACATCCTGTGCTGCGCAGGGGATGCTGTGCTCCAAATCTCCAAACTTCAGAAAACTCCCAGTTTCATTTCTGCTCAGCCACTGCCAGTCAGTACCGTTCTCTCTGCTGAACAGAGAGGTCAACTACAGGGGGAAAAAAGCCTTTTATCACCGGGATACCCAAAAGTCAGCAATGCACTGGAAAGGGGACCCAGGACCCTCCCTCGTGCCCCCACTGTCTCCATGTGCGTGTTGAGGCTCACTTCCTCAGCCAGAGGCAGAGGGCTCTACTCCTTCCGTGGTTCCCTCTTGACCTGCAGCACGACCCTCTGGATTATAGGAACTGGGGCTGTGTCTATGGCTAGGACAAGTCCTCTTAGCTTAGGGAGGAAAGTAGTAGTTCTCGGTCTTTTTCCTCTTCTTCCCTTGAGTGGACGGAGGCAGAGGGCCTTGTGACAGGTGCCGAGGCTGAAATCCTGCCATTACATCACCTGGTGGTGGAGGGGAGTGACTTGCAAAGGACACCTGGACAAAGCAGTGAGAGGCGATCCTTTCTTCCCCTGCCTCACCCACTCCTCCCATGGGACAAGGGCCCCAGAAGGACCAGCTTCTTCAGGGGACCCCTCAGATCTAGGATGGCCCAAGAGCACGGGCACCACTCTGGCAGGGAGGGTGCTGGCTCTGGCCTTCAGTTTTGGGGATCCTGAACTCCAAAGTCCTCAGCTTGAAATTCAAGGGCCTTGACCACTGACGTGCTTCTCCCTTGTCATTCCCAGGAGAGGCAGCAGGGACCCGACCCTCTACCTCCCCGACCCTGAGCTTGCCTAAGGGTCCCACCTCTAGGCCTTTGCCCTGGCAGTGCCCTCTGCCTGGATCTCTCCTCCTGAGCTGGCTCTCCACCTCCCAGTTAGCATGCATCTTCACGCTCCCAGTTCAAACACTCCATCTTCTGCAAAACCCTCCCTGACTCCCTCAGGGGGAAGGCATCTCCTCCCCACTTCATTACTGCTTTCTATTGCATTTTGATTTATTTAACAAACACGTGCTACCAACTATACGACAGAAGCTCTTCCAAGAGCTTTACAAAAAATAACTTGTGTAATCCTCACAACATTGTCAAGGAGCAAGTACTGCCACCCCCCCCAATTTACAGATAGGGAAACTGAGGCTCAGAGAGGTTAGGTTGCTTGCCTACAGCCAAGGAGGCAGTCTGGCCCGAAGGGCCTGCCTCTTATCTGCAACCTGAGTTCTCCACGGCTCTCTCTTGACTAAACTGCTGGAGGCCCCATTAATTCGTTGAGTAGAGGAATAGGGAACCCCAGCCACCTGCCCAGGGCCCAAAGCAGGACAAGGCAGGAAGGAGGGAGGAGGCCTTGCCATCTCCCTGGAGAGTCACAGAGCTTGAGTGGGAAGAGCGAATGAAGAAGTAAGACCACAGACTCACCCACTTCAGTTCCCTCTCTGCTCCGAAAGAGCAGGGATGAATAGAGAGGGCTTTGCAGAGTTAAGTCCACCACATCCCACCTCCTCCCAGACCCTGACGTTCTTGGCCCCCTCTCGCCTGTGGGTCAGGTGGGGCTGCTCCGTGCTCTTCCATGAAGTTTAATGAATCCATGCTGTGTGGGGCTAGCCCTTAAAAAAGTGATGAGCTCCCACAGGGGAGCTCCCGTACTTGTCCCCTGGAGAATTCTCAGTTTCATTTATTTAAGGGGGTGATTCCATGTTCTCCTTCTTGTACAGATAGACCATTAACAAAGTAGGGCCTCTGGGTTGTTCTTCCAGGAGGAGGGCTGGGTGGGCCAGCTCAGGCCCCAGACCCTTCCCGCCACAGGGGGCTAGAAGGCTATCTGCCCCCTGAGTGTAGAGAATGGGGGTTCCAAAGTGACCAGCTTTAGGCAACAAGCAACCTCCCACTTACGCCATGAAAGTGGATGGAACCCACAGCACGTATTTTGGGAGGGCCTCTGTCCTCTTAAGATTGATCTGAGACAGCGTCGGCCGCAAAGGAGCGCCAGTGTCCCAAACTAACATCACCAGGGGATCTCACTGGGGGATTCTGATTTGTCAGCTCTGGGGCAGGGCCCGAGAGTCCGCATTTCTAACCAACTCGGAGTGGTGGAAGGTCCCCTCAACGCAGAGCTGTATCCAAAAGCCCTGAATGAAGCCGGCTGCACTGTGGGGAAGACACAACCCCAACAGCGGTGGTGGGGATAACGCTGTTAGTAGTCACCAGTGTTTACTGAGCACCTACCATGTGCCAGGCGATCCAGGCCACTGCCGACCGAGGAAGGAGCATCTGTCCAGTGTTGCAGAAGGATTTTCCTGATCTCCCTCAAAGAGTCAACAGGGAAAAAGGAAAGTGGAAATAGGAGGATTAACGTCTTCTGGGCAATACATACGGCTGACCCATGTTACAGATGGGGGAACTGAGGCTGGGAGAGCTTTGGTCGCTTACTGAGGTCCTATGGCTAGCAAGGAGCAGGGCCAGGATTCTAGCCAACGTGTGCTCTGGCTCTGAAGACCGTGGGATTTTGTACACGACTTCTCTGGGGTAAGCAGACAGAGGCAGTGAGAAGAGTACATACCAGGCAGGACTAGACACGCAGGCCCCTGAGACACGGGGCTGAGTTCCAGAGCCCTCCCCACCGCTCTCCTGCCTGCCCATGATGATGGAGACAATCTCCCAGACACAGCTGGAGAACTTCACAGAGGAGATTCCGAGCTTGCTCACCATTCTGCCTCACCCCGTCTTACCCCCAGGGCCTGAGACAAGGGAGCCCTGGCCTCTTTGGCCCAAGGAGAGATTGTGGGGGCCCAGGGAAGACAGCAGGAGGGAAACAGGATCCTACGTGGACTCTGCTGTTACAGACCGGGAAACCGAGGCCAGGGTCTCGGCCAGTGGGCAGGGCTGGACTCCGGGACCAGTGACCCACGCTTAGAGGGTCATACCACCCCACTCCCCACCACCCCTGCTTTGACACTCTGCTGTCACCATCTTGGAATTTTTCATGTGTTAACAAGTGACCCCCCATTTTCATTGTGCACTGGGCCCGACAAATTATGTCACCATCCTGCCAGCAGGTTAGAGATTGTGCCCGGGCTGGGCCCTACATCCGAGCCGCTCCTATGGTGTGGTAACGGGGTGGCGTGGAGCGAGACAGAGCTGTGTATGGGAGGGCAGGCCGGAGCCTGAAGGCCTGGGGCACACACAGAAACTTCCGGAAAGGCAGGACCTTCTGAGGGCCAAGAAAGTAATAGCCCAGAACGGTGCCTGAGGGGGGCCTAGAATAGCTTCCATGTCCTCCCTGTCTGTGGTGACAGACGAATGGGCTGGCCAGGGCTGGGGACGGGAGGAGAGAGGCCAGCTGTCTTTAGGGCCTTGGCCTCTCCAAGGAAACCACCGCCAACAGTGCCCAAACCCTGAGGGCTGGGCGGATGCAGGGTGCTCAGCTGTGCCAGCCTGTCGCAGGGTCCCCATGTAATTAGAAGCCAGCCCTTGGCTTGGCTTTCAGGGTTGGCCAAAGAAGAGAAGAGCCAAGCAGAGTTGATTCAGAAGCTCTGGCCTGGCCCGGAAGTCCCAGCTCAGAGGGGAGGCCTGGTGAGGAAGCAACGCCAGACATTCATTCCTCTGGGGCCACTGTCCCCCAGGAGACAGGTGCTGGCATCAGGCAGAGCTGAGGAAGGAATGTGGAGCCCAGGGCAGGACAGGCAGGCCCAGTCCAGCACGTTCCAGGAAGACAGGGATGGGGAGGGGAGAGTCCTGGGGGGTGCTGGGGGCACACCCAGGGGTCTGAGCCTGAGTCCTAGAGGCCGCTCTGTGGTGGTCCTGGGACTGGGGACAGAAGGGCAGCGTTCAGGGAGGCCCCTTAACCCCTCAGCCTTTCTGTGTCTTGCCCTTCCTGGGCCCAACCAACAAGAGTCAGCACTGGCCAGAGGCCGGGGATCTCCAGGGAATGTCCGTGACACTGGATTTTTTCTGAATCAACTCCACCAGCCTGTTTTGTGGCCAAGGAGACAGTCAAATCCAAACTCATGGGGGTTAAACAAATGCGTTCATACAGGCAGGACCCTCTGGACGGAGACTGGCAAGGGCTGAGCGCTATGTACACGGTGCTATTAGCCACTCTCTGGATTCCAAATGCATCTTTACATCTCTGAAGTCAGGACGCATCTTACTGCAGATTAAATGGCAGTATTTTTTCTTTCTTAATAGCACATAAAATAATGATGTGTCTCGTAATTGATGTCTTAAGGTCAATCAAACATGGGACGGTGATGACAATGAGCACACACAGAGGACTGCATCTCTACCAGCCACACCCCTCCATTTGAGTGCAGTTCTGGGGTCCTCTTGGACACCCTGTTCCATGGGAAAAGTCCCAGTTGCTGGATGGGGCAAGCACCTGGAGTCCCCAGGGAAGATGCTGTGGGGGGTGGGGATGAACGCAGAGTCATGGGCAGAGCCATAACGGGTTGGCACAGTCTTTGGCCCATGGGCCAGGAGCGTGGTGGTGCCGGGGTTGGGGGTTTGGGGGGCAGGGATCCCGCAGGAGCCCCTGTGACTCACACAGTAATCCTCCAGCCGCCGGGCTCTGTGTTAGGTCTGCTCCCACGTACTATCTCAGACAATCCTCCCAACAGCCCCGTGAGTGTGAGGGAGTTTTGTGTGCATTACGACCACACTTAACAGCAAAGGAAAATGAGGCTCAGAAAAGTTCAGTAATTTGGCCAAATTCATTTAGCCTAGAAGGGGCCGAGCTAGGCCAAATTAGGGGCCCGCTGCGGAAAGGGGGCCAGGCTGTTCTGTCCATCCACAGTTGGAGGGGAAGCAGGAGAAAGAGAGAAGGCTCTTGGACAGGACCTTGGCCTCCCAGCATGGCGTGGTGGTCGAGAAGGCAGGCTCTGGGTCCAGGACTGTTCCCAAGTCCACCACTTACAAGCTATGCAACTCCAGGCAAGCTGCTTGAATTCTCTGGGCTTGCTCCCTAATCCGTACGCGGGGGAAAGTATACTTCCTTCCAGGGTTGTTCAGAGGACCAGATAATCCACATAAGGCATTTAGAAGGACGACTGGCTCCAGAAAAAGTGTCGGTCCCCGGGAGCTCTTATTACACAAAAGCTAACTGTCCAGAGTTAGCGGCAGGCTCCCCCCACCGCACTCATGACCTCAAGTGTCTGGGGCTAGAAGTTGGGGAAGCAGAGGGGAGCCTAAGTCGAACCTCTTGGGGGTGGGCCCGGGAGCCTGGTGCCTAAACCAGCAATCGGCTGCCCCTGTAAGGAAAGAAGGAGTGGGGGGCATGGTGGTGGCCATCTGTGCTGCCTCCCTGAGTCCCGACACTGCAAAGGGCTCTTCAAACACCAACATTCCGGAGCGACCCTGGGGCCTATAGAGGAAAGGTGAGCAGGTGGCCCCTATTCCAAATCCACAGCCCAGGGGCTGACTCTTGGCCCACCCTCCCTCCCCACCCCCAGCAAAGGCCCTGGCTGTTCTGTGGCTGACTCCCAGCACCCCAGCTGCCTGCTCCATGGCTCATGGCACAGCAGTCCTCTCAGCTGTCAGTTCAGCCGATGTGACCATCCCCATCGCTCCGATGCAGCAGAGAAAGAAGGCTCAGAGAGATCACAGCCCTGCCATTGGCTTGCTCTCAGCTCAGATGAAAAACAAAGAGCCACCAAATGCAGCAGGATGGAGCCTGCGAAGGGGGCATGACATCCCGAGCTCCCAAGCTCTGTGGCTTGGGACACCTCACTTGGCTCTCTTGGCCCCATGTCCTCATCTACAAAAAATGAGGAGCCCTTTATAATCTGACCTTAGTGGTTCTCTGAGTTCCCCTATGGCTGTAGCTCACCAACCCAGTGCTGAGGAGGCATATGGGAGGAAGACCACAAACCCTAAATGCATGTGCCCATCCCCGATGCGGACAGGCGGGAGAGTCACTGTCCTTTTGTCGGCTGCTCCCCTGTCGAAGCTTTGCACAGCTTCTACGAGATGGATGATGCCCCTGAATGGAAGCACCCTCAGGGCTGGGGCCACGTGTGAGCAGGCCACTGGAGAATGTGGCTGAGCACAGTCTGACCTCAGTGGTCAGCCACCACTAAGGTGTGAGCTTGCTTACCACCCGTGAGCCGGCTTACCAACAGAAAAGGACGAAAATGGAGGTTCTAGTCAGTGCACTGGGTCAAGAGGAAAGAAAAAAAACAAACAGATCCAGGTTGGAAAAGAAGTTACACTGTCTGCATTCAGAGAAAACCCAGTCATCTATGTAGAAAATCCAATGGAGTCTACAAAAATGTTACTAGAACTAATCCTTCAGTCGGACCACGGCACAGAGTGCAAGATCAACATGTCCTAGTCAACTGCCTTTCTCTGTCCTGGAGACAAACAACTGCGAGTTGAAATAAAAAATAACATTTACAGGGGCGCCTGGGTGGCACAGCGGTTAAGCGTCTGCCTTCGGCTCAAGGCGTGATCCCGGCGTATGGGATCGAGCCCCACATCAGGCTCCTCCGCTATGAGCCTGCTTCTTCCTCTCCCACTCCCCTGCTTGTGTTCCCTCTCTCGCTGGCTGTCTCTATCTCTGTCAAATAAATAAATAAATAAATAAAATCTTTAAAAAAAAATAACATTTACAATCGCATCAAAACCAGGAAATACTTCAGGATACATCTGACGAACCATGTACAAAACCTGTACTCTGAAATCCACAAAACACTGCTGCGAGACAGCAAAGAGCTACAGAACAGAGTGAAAATCCCACATTCACGGCCGGAAGACTCGACGTGGTCAGGGAGGCGACGCTCTTCACGTGGGTCTATTTCATCCATGCGATCCCAATCAGAAATCCCAGCGGGTTTTCTGGGGGAAAATCTGATTCTAAAATGCACAGGGAAATATAAACTAATTCTAAAGACATCAGCTGATTCAAAAATTCATCGGGAGCCTTCCAAGATCTAGAATAACCCTAAACAATACTAAAAAAGAACAAAGGCAGAGAACGGACACTTCCAGGTTTTGAGACTTACCCTAAAGCGATAGTAAGCACGATAGGCATAGAGATAAACAGAGAAATAAACCAGAATAGTGTCCAGAAATAGATCCACAGGTCTACGGGTGACCGATTTTCAACAAAGGTGCAGCGATAACTCGGTGCTGAATGAAAAGTTCTCAAAAAAGGATGCTAGAACAAATAGATACACATTTGGGGGGGGGGAGCTCTCTACCAGGCACAGAGGGATTGCTAAGAGCTGAGGGAAACTTTGGGTGATGATGCAGCTGTCGTTATCTTGATTTGGGTATAATTTTACAAAAGGATCCAGTTATACGCTTTTTATATATGTACAGTTTATTACGTCAAAACAAAAACAAAGCCTCCGGGGTCCCCCAAGGAAGATAGGGGCTCCTTACCCTGCAAGACCTAGGCTTCAAGGTCACCTCCTCTGGGGCCGCATTCTCAGGTCACCCTGCTGGCCCCCAGATCACCTGGTTGCACCTGCATTTAGCGCCTTTTCACACCGTCTGTATTAGCGGCCACATGCTTGATGCCTCCCTTGACCATGAAGAGTCAGAGCAGGGACCTGCCGTGACCTTCACTGGATCCCAGGCACTGTGCCTGGCACACAGTAGGTGCTCAGAAAATGCTTGACGAGCAAATTGAGGTTCGGGGCTTTTGGTATCCACAGACACAGTAGGGTTACTCTGAAGCTTCGAGCAAAAGCTGCTTCAGCCACTGATAATTTCACTGTCCGCCCTTCCTCTCCCGGAAAGGAGGCCCCTGGGATGGCTTTTTGTTGCTGTTTTCTTTTAAGGAAAGACGTTGAGAGCAGCTTCTGGTGGTGAGGAAGGAAGAAAGGAAGGAGCGGTGGTCGCACACCTCTCGCGTGCGAGGCCGTGCAGGAGGCTGACCACAGTCCTCTTCGGTAGAAGCAGGGAGAGCCTACCAGAGCAGCATAGCCACCACCACAGCACCCCGACTTCTCCTCCAACCTCTAGGCTAGACCTCCTCAAAGTGTGGCCCCCGGACTCCCGGCCCCACCCCAGAGCCGCCCCATCAGAAGCTCTGGGGGTGCAGCCCAGGAATCTGCATTCTGGCAAGCCCTCCAGGGGACTGAATGTGGGGTTCAGTGTGAGCCCCACTGCTCTGGACCACCCTCTCACCTCCATTGCGAGGCAGGCTACACCTGAACTCCCAGAATGTGCTCCTGGGGCCCCAGCTGAAAGGGCGCCCCTCATGCATCTGGCCTTCCCTCAATCCTCAGGTGCCCCAAGGCCCGGCCCTAAACGGGGCCACTGCCTTCCCCCATCTGTGTGTCCACATCTCAAAGGCACATCTTTGCTTCAGCTCTGACACTGAGCCTGGGTTCAGAGGACCTGGGGCTCTCTGAGCTCTTCCCCAGCAGACGTGCCAGCGTAGCTGGAGTTGGGGGCTGCTCCCTGCACCCTGAGGCTGAACATTCCAAGTTCCTGGACAGACAATAAGGCCTAACATTCCAGGCAAGGTGGCAGGCGAGGCACGCTGACAATGGGCCCTGTGTTTCTCCCCACGCCTTCCTGAGGGTGCTCTCAACCCGGGCTCCATGGAAGGCTGAGCCATCAAAAGCACAGAGGTCCACCCAACTGGCCCCGCTTGCCTCTGCCCTGGGCCCAGGCTGAGGCTGGGGCCCCTATCACACCCACCTCACTCCCTGGGGCCTAACAATGGTCCTTTTGCCTGAAGCTTTCCAGCACCCTCTAGGTTCTTCATCCACCAAAGCCTTGGGAGAAAGGGGTTAAATGCCAACACCTCTCTTCTTCCCACTCATGCCCAGGCTTCTGTCTTCCTGGGTCCAGGAACAGCAAGCAGTGGACAGAGCTCTCCAGACACCCAGAGCCACAGCCAGAAGCATCTCCCCTCGCCTCGGCCTGGCTGATTTCTATTCATTAGTGCAATCATATCAACACTGACAGCAGTGTATTTATTACTGCCCTGATGACAACCATTTTTCACCCAGTGAGGCACAGCCCCGTAATGAGCTTGGGGCAGAGCTAATGAGGAACTCCCCTCAACCCTCCTTGGCAGCTCCAGGCCTCACAACAGCCTGTCCCCAACCCGCCCCCCGCCTCCATTCGCTCTGCCAGGCCAGGGAGAAGGGGCTCCAAGTGGAAAGGTCAAGGGCCACTGGGCAGAGCCAGCCAGAGCTGTGTGAAGCCAAAAGCAGGCTGCCCGTGGGCAGGAGACTTCGAGGTTGAATGAGCAAGAAGGACTGAGTGCTGGGCACGGTCTCAGAGCAGCAACACTGCCCCCATTCTAGGTGTCGAGTGCCTGAGCCAGGGCAGTGGGACACATGAGCGGCGATGGGGATGGCGGGCCGCCCAATGGAGCCTGGGAGTGCACGGATGCTTTCAGCTTCCAGAAGCCCAAGAGCCTCTAGAGAGATCTCAAGGGAGTGACCAAAACAGAGGGGGAACATTTAGTCAGTGCCCTGCCCCACAGTGCTGCTGATGGGCTGGGTGGCTGGTGATGAAAAGGGGGGCAGAGGGGGGACAGTCCAGGGAGAGGCCAGGAGACGGGCCTCCGAATACTCCGACCACCCAAGCAACAGGGTCACCTACGGAGGGGCTGACAGCCTTACACTCCCACCGATACCCTTGAAGGCATGGCCACAGACCACTCACGGCAGGTGGTTATGGTGGCCCAGGTTCAATGATGTTTGGGGCACAATTGCTTTAGGAAGTACATATGTCTACGAAACAATATAGAAAAGTTTAAACACAAATGGTTGAAATATGTAAAGCATCTTGGAATCTTACAGATGATGTGACCCAAGAGAACATCTCATTCAAGTTTTTCAAAACCAAGTTTTGACATAGATCCCAGGAGGTCCAGGAAGCCGTGGGGCAGATACACCACCTTCCCAGCAGCATCAACTGGCTTTAAAATACCCTTTGTGTGTTAAAATAGAATTCAGACAGACTATGGAATGGAATGCAAATTTTCATATATTTAAAATGGAACATATAAAGGAGGAAAAGGTCACACGGCTAGCGGGCAGTGTCAGGCTCGCGGCCAGCTCCCCCAGGGCCCATGTCCGTCGTCCTCCACCATCTATGTCCATCACTCTACAGCTGGGAAACCGTGCGTTTATGGCACCGAGTTTCCCAGTGAGGACACGGAAGCCCAAAGGGACCCAGTGAGGATCGGTCTCAGCTTCCGAGACCCGCAGAGCATCACGCCTGCTACCTTCCCCCTGACGTTACAATTACCCCCGGTGCCCTTCTTCAAAGGGTTAAGTTCATTAATTGGGAACAATATTTTATGTCTAATGCCTCTCACCTTGCTGATGAAGGTTATTATCTAAATTCAAGGAGTTTATAATTAAAGAAATCAGTCACATACACATGAAAAGAGAATTCAGAACCAACAAGGCCAGAGTACCAAATGAGACATCTAGACCGTCGGTATCCTGAGAGCCGAGAGGCATTTGGGAGGATGTGTTCTAGCCGTCAAATCTTGGGGGAGAACAGGGGTGCAGAGCGGGGGAGAGAGGGGGAGGGTGCTGAGGGGTTCGGGGTGCTGAGGATAGCTGAGCACATGGAGGGCTGTGGGGGGGTCTGGGGAGGGGAAATTGGGGCTGTGTGTAGGGCCAGACTGTGGGGGGCTTGGCGCAGATCCCACAACAGTGGCAAAGCCATGGGGGCGAAGGTCTATCTGTAGGGGCTGACGTGACAGGACTCAGCATTTAGACCCTATCACTAAGACCCTGTGGGAGAGCAGACGGGGTATCCAGGGAAGAGTCTGACCTCCCTTACAGAGGAGAGACCGCTGCAGGCTGCGCCCTGAGCCCTACCCCTTTTGTCCCCCCAAGCAGGGACCCAGTTTGTGGTCCAACCAAGCAGTATGGTGAGCCGTTCCTGACCAGACCATAGGCAGCAGCCTGGAAGGCAGCTGACCCACATTCATTGCCACTTTCTTACACATCGAGTGACCTTGGCAAGTGAGTATTTCTGAACTTCAGTGCAAACAACGTTAATAATGTGAATGCTTTCTGACCAAACCCCTTCCAAGAGTGGGATGAGGCGCATAATGAGTTGTCTGTGAAAGCTACACCCAGAAATTTGAGGTTTTATGAAAGGATCCAATCAAAACATTCACCTTAAGGCCTGAGCAGCTAAGAACAGCTTAATATGTGGATTCTCCGTGGTGTACTTGCATTTTAAGTTGAAGCCAAAGACGTCTTAACCGAATAAATAAACCCGAGAGCAGACGTTCTGACACCACCAGCAGGTCTGTGAGAGTTAAAGACGGCAGAGGCACTCGGGCAGAGCACGTGTCAAATCGCAGGCCCAAAGCTGACCCTGCGTCCCCAACGCCATGACAGTGATGATGACAATGACAAGCATTGAATACACTGAATACTGAGCGCTTAGCAGATCTTATTAAACCCTGTCATGACCCCACGACGTAAGGACTCCCGTTCTCCCCACTTTGCAGATGAAGAAAACGAGGCACAGACAGGCGATGTAACTAACTCACCCAAGGTCACCAGGACAGTCAAAGACACGTAGGATTTGCACCCAGGGAGTCATCCACGTTTTGGGCTCTCAGGGCTGCTGTCCCGCTGGGGCCCTCTGACGGCACATTCTGGACTGGCTCTCAGGGCCCAAAGCGGGCAGCCGAGCACCTGTCGCAGACTCGTGATGGACGCCCATGTTGTGGTTGACAACTCACGCGTCCAGGGGTCCAGCCACATTTCTGGCCATCCCTCAGATTCTGGGCCACACAAGTGCCTCACCCGCCGGCACCTTTATGGGACCAGGTGTCCTGGTAGCAGGGCTGGGAGTGGGGGGGTTCCAGGGTCCTGGTTGCAGCAGGCCCTTGAGAATCACTTGTGCCTGCCCCAAAAGGTGAACTCCCTCAACGGGCCACATGATGGCAAATACTATTTCCTCCCCTTAGGATTATCCTATCATCAAAATTTCATTACAACAGCTTCCTGCAGGCATCAAAATTTACTCACCTCTTCCCCGCCCCATTCAGTTTAAAAGACTCTTGTGTGGCCTGGTCACTGGCATCTAGTCACGAATGCCCAAGTGACCTTAAGGAGACTCGTCAAACATCTCTATGTTCCCTGGGGAAGGGTGGGGGGTGGCAGGGAAAGGAGGAGAAGCACAGAAGAGGACCAGGTTCCCATCCTAACCTCTCATATTCTGCCAACTTGAGGTCCAGTGAGGACACGGTCAGGGTGGAGGCAAGAGCCAGGGGGATCAGGAGGAGGAAGAGGAGGAAGACTTCTGAGGGCTCTTTTCAAGCTCTACCACATCCCCGGGCCAGCCCTGGTCTTCCGACAGCCCAACGGGATGGGCATCTCACCAGCAAATGGTCGTTCCTCCCAGGGAAGGTACCAGTGAACGATGCCATGGAGGCCAGCGCAGCCAGAGTGAGTGGAAAGATGACAGGCATTGGGGTCACGGAGCCCTAGGTTCAAATCCTGACTTCCTAGCTCTAAGGCCTTGGGAAGGTAGTCCCTGTGAGCCTCAGTTTACCTGCATGTTGGGGTTGAGGGAGGGCGGAGGCAGGGAATGGTTACACTGCACCTAACACTGTCTGACACATAGAATTGCACACCAAATGTGAGTGTGCCTCCTCTCTGGTGACCCTAGGATGGGGAGAAAAGACCAGATCATTCAAACTGGGGAAGAAACAAAGTGGAAAAGGAAGATGTGGGTGGATTATAAAGATACTTGGGTCAGGGGGTGGGGAAGGATCTGAAAACTGTGCAACCGGAAATCCTATCTTGAGACCATCTGGAGGGGCCACCACAGAGGCACAGCTAGTCACATCAGCTTGCTGAGTGCCTGTGACAGGCCAGGCTCCACGTGAGCGCTCTGCCCGCTCGTCCCCTGCCCTCCCCGCCAGGAATCGGGCGCTGGGAATGTAACCCCAAAGTGGCCCAGGGACATGGTAGAGTTTGAAAGTGACAGAGCTTGAACCCAGGTCACCCCAATGCCAAGGCACCCACCAAGACACTAGACACTACTCAACAGCTTAAGGAAAACCCCCAGAAAGCAGAGAAAGTAACCGCCCAGAGCCGGGCTAACTCAAGAATGCTTTAGGGATGGCCCCGTCCGGTGTAAAGTAATTCTCTGTAAGAAATGCACTTCTAGAGACCGCAGAGTCCTCTCTGCGGTTATGAAGGAATGCTGGACATCACCAGTGAGCCTCGACATGCCGGTCTCTTTTTCCAGCACACGGAAGCCTGGGCCTCCCAGCCCCCTGCCACTGGGCGGGACCACGTGATCGGTTCTGGCCAATGGGCTGCAAGGGGAAGCGATGGAGGCCACAGCATTTAATTGTTGGTGGAAGTCTTCCTCCCTCTCCTATGTATATGGAGTGAGGCCTCCATGCACGATGGGCCTTACTCCCCAAACCCCCTACCTGTCCTCCCAATTTCATAAAGGTTCAGGGCAGGTAGCAGGGACTGAATAAGGACCGAAGGGTCACTCTAGCCAGAGGCCAGACTTCCAGAAGCCACTTCACCTGTAGGGCCAGACAGGGGAGTGAAGGTGAGTCTCAGCAGACGGGCTCTGGGCTCGAGAACAAGACCCCGTTCTAAGTAAGCCTGGGATGGCATCTCTGCAGGACAGGGCTCCCAGCCTCGGGGTGCTTAGCTCGCACAAGGAGGGCTCCACAACAGGGGGCTGATGGGATGTATGGAGGAGCCCATCAGAGAGGGTACTGGTCAAAGAGGAAGCTGGAGGAGTAGGGAGAGGCCAGAAGACAAACAGCTTTATTCCTTAGCTATGTGTTCATTCACTAATTCTTCATTGCCCTTTCCCATTCCTCGAGCTCCTTCTCCATGCTAGGCTCTGCCCTAGTGACTGGGGATACAGCAGTGAATAAAATCAACCCCCTGCCCCCATGAGAGAGACCAACGGTAAACAAGTAAGTCACTATATGTCAGGTGAAGCTGAGTGCCACGGAAAAGGCAAAGTGGGGGGGGGTTCATGCTTGGAGATGCCATGTTTTCATGGGCTTAGGGTCGGATTAGGGACATCAGGGGAAAGTGCTGAAGGAAACAAGGAGTGGGCCTTGCAGACAGCTGGGAGGACTGGGCGTGGCCGCAGGGATGGCAGGGCCTTCAGGTGCCAGGTGGGAAGCCAGAGAGCGACAGGGCAGTTCTGGGAACAGGGAGGTGGCCTGCACAGTGGACAGAGTGGGTGGAGATGTTGGAGAGGAGGGGGGGGAGGCAGGAGGTATGGGTTAGGATATCCTCCCAGCCTTGCAGCCAACACATTAGAAGCACTTAACAGTCATTGAGAGCAGTTTAAAGTGATTAAGATCATCTCATTTAACGTACAAAAAAAAAAAAAAACCCTACACAGTAGATATAGGGATTTTTAGCCGATTCCGCATACCACAGATGAGAAGAGTCTCCGCTCAGCTCAGGGTCACTCAGTGGTGGAGGCAGAGGCCCAGAGCCACCCACCAGGTCCCTGCCGATACCTGTGGGAGAGGGGCCCCCACGGGGCTCCCAGGGTTGAGAGAGGGACTTTCTGGAGCAGACACCTGGGTGGGGAGTCCTATGAGTCCAGCTATGCAGCGCCCTCCGCAGCCCCCACCAGGACCCCGAGCAGCCCCAGATGACTCCTTGCTGGACACTGACACTGCTCACTGGCCCTGCCTTCTGCCCAGCGTGTGGACAGCAGAGGGGGCGGCCACAAGGAGCAACTGGGAGGCCTCAGCAACCGGCTTGTTTTCTTTTCCATTACAGGCAGTGGGGCTGCTGCCGGCAGTCACTCCTGGCCCATTTGTTGCTATTGGCATCCCAAGGCCCCGAATTATGATGACTAATTCCCACCGTTTTAGGCAGCTCGAGGGCCCTCTGTGGCAGTGTGCTCCGAGGGGAGCGGGGTGGAAATCCCGCAGGCAGCACTGTAACACCCAACATCAATCCCAGCTCAGGCTCCTGACTCCCCAAGGGGCAAGGAGTCCGAAGGATTGGGGAGGAGGTGCTCCAGCCAATCAGAGGACTTCTTCAACCACAGCAAAATCCCAGGAAAATCAGCCACAGAGAGACGGTCTAACAACCAGCTTGTTTTGTAAGTAGTGAGTCCTCCATCACCAGAGGTATACAAGCAGACATCGGATGACCACTTGCCCCAGGTTTATGGGCAGAGGACAACACTAGGTGACTTTTCGTCTTTCTTTCAAGTCCGATGCACTGATTCATTCTAGTCCTCAGGACAGAGAACAAGTTCATTCCCTTACTGTTTAACTTACAGCCCGACTGCGTCCTGTGGTACAAAGTCAAATGCATACCAATATGCAGTTTAACACATCATTTTAAAGTCGGCCGTTCAGGCACTGTTTAAACAGAGAACTGCTGTAAAGGATTTGGCCTCTTTCCCAGCCGCCCTTCCCTGATGGAACAAGGTTCCTGGCCCCTGCTCTGGCCTTCCAGTAGAGGACATAAGGGAGAGAGCGGTCGATAACTATTTGCCGAACAAATGCATGACAGGGAGGGTTTCTGAGGCAGGTGTCAGGCTGCCAGCATGATTTGGCCTCTGGGTAGGGGTCCCGAATTTTCTCTTCCCATGCAGGGGCCATATCCCACAGCCAGGACAAACACCAAACTGTGTCACCCATCTGGCCAGAGCCAGAATGTTCCAGACTCCCCAGCTGAAGCTAAGGGGCACACAGGGTGAGGGAGAGAGGGGTGCAGGGTAGAGAGCTATGGAAGGGAGGAGGGATGCCCCCTGGCACCTCATGTGTAGGGCTTTGACACATACCAGCTGAGCCCCAGGCAAGAACGACACTCGGCCTTGTGGTAATTAGCAAGAGGCCCTGATCAATAAGTTATTTTTTGCTGTCAGTAATTAATAATTACAGCTTAGCCACACCATGTAATTAAACTTTCATCCCGTTCCCTCGCGTGCTGTTTGGCTTTTATTGTGATTAGCTCCCAGCACTAAACTTTCTCCCTTTGGAGCCTTCAGGAGCCTCCAAAGCTGGGCTTCTCAACACTGCCTGCCCCACTCTGCTCACAACACTCCCTTCTGTCCCTTCCCCCAGGCACCGTTCTCTCGAAAGAACCTTCTGGACCAGCTGGCTGGGCTGCTACTGCCCTCCTTCCAGCCCCTGGGCCTCCTTAGGATGTCCACCAGCAATTAATTTTTGTGGCACCTGAAAAATCTTTTGAGAAGCTGGCTAAAATGCAGACATCCAGGCTCACCCAGACATTTCCAGGCAGAGTACCTGGGAGTGGAGCCCAGCACCACGGAGGGCCACGGCAGACAGAGCGATACGGCCTCAGAAGTAGGAAGTGAAAGAAGCATCTTGGATGAGGAAAACGCATGCAAGGCTTTTTGGTGGGTGGCCAGGGCTATTCCTCGTGGTCCTCCGGCTCACGGTGTAAAAACAATCATCGTCATCATAAAAACGATTACCCTTTATTAAGCACTTTCTAAGTGCCAGGCACTTGCTGAGGGTTCTCCCAAATACCTGGAATTGCCCATTCTACAACATCGCTTCTCTAACTTTAGGAAAGGCATGTGAATTTCAGCCAAAATGGTCACACAGTGGCTTTCAATATAAACAGATGATGTTGCCCGGGTCCAGCAGCTGAAAACACTAGCCAAAGTCTAGACAAAATCCAGCGGTGGCCAAGGTGAGGTATGTCCCAGGAACACCACCTGGTCCCTCACTCTGTGTCATGACTGGAGAACGGGGCTCATGGGCTCAGAAGGGACAAACAGTGCCAGTGGCTTCAACTACCCCAAAGGCTGAAGGGCATGACCTCAAACTCAGAAGCTAAGGAGACACTTCACCCTCTAACCCCAAAGCAGACAGGAAAGGACCCCCGAGCCCTCTGCGGCCTGTCCCTGCCCCCCCACCCCCCTCACCCCCNCCCTGCATGGTTTGCCGCCAGGAGACAAATGGAGAATACCCATGGCTGCTGGAAAACACTCTCTCGGAGCCAGAGAACACAATGAGGCAGCAGGGGACCTAGGCAGCCTCATTCAGAAAGGAAGCAAACAAGAGAACCAGAGAGGGAGGGAATCAATCAGAGACCTTCAGCGATGATGACAGGGTGAGCCCCTCCAGCACGAGGACAGAGAAAGGAGGTAACGGAACCTTAAGTTCAGCTGGGCTGGTTGGTCTTGGCCTCAGGTGTATGGGACGGTGTTGGCTGGGACATGGAAGAGGCTTGATGACCCAGAAGGAAGGACCTTCTGGTGCCCTGGGGACTCATGGGCCTGGGCCTGCATGGGCAAGAACGAGTAAGTCACCTGTCCCGTGAAATCATGCCACTGCCAGAGTCCATACAGTAATTAAGTCAGATGACTCCAGACAGGGGCTGACACCCCCAGAGCCCCACGGGCATCTCAGAGCAAATCTGTGAAGTGCCCCAGGGCAGGCTACACCCCGTTCCTATTATGTCCGTCTCAAGGTCCTCTTAGGACCCTTAGAAGAAGGGCCCACCGCAAGCAAACGTACTCCAGCTGCGGATGGTCCTGCTCCCAAGGGTTGTAAACAAGGGCCCAGAACTCACCTGGTCCCTGACTCTGCCCCCAGATCACCCAGCAGCCTTGGGCAAGTCATTTAATGCCTCTGGACCTCAGTTTTCCTATCTGTTAAATGGCTGCTAGAGTAAGCCGACCTCTAAGGTACGTGCCTGCTGGAAGATTTTATGATGATCATAAAACTAATAACTTTTATTACCTTACATTTACAGGGCCCCTTACAAAATTTCTAAGTGCTTTTAACGTAAATTACCTTGTAAAATCCTCCCCTCAACTCTGTGAGTGAGAGCTGATTATTCTCATCTCTTTGATCTTGGCTCTCTGGACTGCCTGACGCTGGGCGCAGCGGGGTCCCTCCACCCCCCTCCCCGCCGCTCGAAGACCCCAGAGCTGGGGTGGGGCCCTTTAGAGACGCAGCCGCCGCATTCCGGCGCCCCCGGTGGGTCCAGGCACGCTCTGGAGCCTGGAAAGGAGAGGCCAAGCCCCGCGAGTCCTGAAGCCCGGTCCAGGCTTCGTCTCCCTCCGCCCCCAGCAGGCGCCGCTCGGTCACCGCTGGCACCACTGTCTGGATCTGCGAACCCCAAAGGCAAGGAAGCGCCGGTGCAGCCGCCCTCCCCCGCTGGGACCTGCCCGAGGACTGGGGGCGGGGGTGTCTGGGCATCCGCCCTCTGGACGAGGGGGGAGCGCGGATCACGCCTCCTCATCCCTCCTAACGCTCCCACCCCCAAAGCAGCCCTTCACCGCGAGGCTGCTCCAGGCAGCTACAGGTCAGAGACAGGAGCGGCCGGTGGAGGGGAAGGCGAAGACAGGATGCTGCGTGTGTCTGGGGGCGAGAGGGGCGACGCCTCAGACCCTCCCCGCGCACCACCCCGCGCTGGGTCCCGGGTTGCGCGCGCGACATGGGCTCGCGGCCCCTCTCCGCCGAGCACCCCCAGCCCCGGCGGCGGCCAGGCGCCCAGGCACGGGCTCTCGTACGTGGCCAGGCCCGGCAACTGCCCTCCCGGGGCGACCAACCCGGCTCCCCGCGCCCGACTCGGGCTCCTGCCCGCCGCCCTCCCGCCCCGCTCCCTCGGCCCGGGGC
>NC_048230.1:38427429-38488805 GCF_002007445.2 Ailuropoda melanoleuca
GAGAGAGAGAGCATGAACGGGAGAGAGGAAGAAGCAGGCTCTCCACTGAGCAGGGAGTCCAATGTGGGGCTCCATCCCAGGACCCTGGGATCATGACCTAAGCCGAAGGCAGATGCTTAACCAACTGAGCCACCCAGGCGCCCCTCTATCTTTTCTTCTTTTGAGAACCCTAGTCCCATCCTACAGGCCTCACTCTTGTGACCTCATCTAAACCCAATTACCTCCCAATAACCTGATCTCCAAATATTGTCACATTGGGGGAAGGGGAGGGCTTCGACATGTGATTTTGGACACAATCTAGCCCACAGAAGCCCTAATCCAGGCTCCACCCCCATTTTCAATTCCCTGTTCTAATTTATTTTTACTCCCGTGGGAGGAAGAGCCTAAGAGGACAAGACATGTCCTAGGCTGGGCTGGGGGGCAGCCTACATCTTCCCCTCCTATGTGCTAAGTTCAGAGCCCCCATGCAAGCCGCTGCTGACCTCTAAGACCCGGGATCTGGGGGTCCATCTGCCATGTTCCTTCCTGCTTGTGCCCACCAATTCTCCAGGGAAGGAGGAAAAGAGCCACGAAGAGATGGAGCAGAAACCCACCAACACTGGTGCAGAAATGTACAGCGGCTTGCTGGTCGGCAGCCAGATGCAAGCTGGAGAAAATAGAGGTTAACAGACCACAGGAGACAGCATTTTTAAACAATAAAGCTACTAAATGTAGGCTAGGCTGGAGAAGAAAGTGAACGCACAGGGAAATAGACATCTTCTATATCTGGGCCAGTTGCAGCCGCCCTGAGCCCCTGGACCCGCATGTGAGGCATGCAGCTAAATCTGGTCCAGCAGCACGGTGCTAATGCCAGCCAGGAGGGGGCGCTGTAAACACACATGGCCTGAAGGTCCAGGAAGGAGGAAGTTGGTTGGGGCAGAATGTGTACTTTGTGGTAGTTTCAGAAATGAAACCAGCGCACATTTTACTCACGAATGTCTTTAATGTGTCTATAATAAAAGCACCACAGAGAAGCCTGCCTCTGGGTGGCCAGGCCATTGATCTTTAAATTGGACAAAGATTTAGAATCATTTAGGGCCACTCAAAATCGCAGAGCAATGAACTCTAACTTGAACAGGGTTTACTTCATCTGCTCAGTACAAAAGGAAACTGTGGATCTGCCTTTCAGAGCCATCAAAGGCAAGATCTCACAACTAAAGGGGCACGTGCCTTTGATCGGGTGCCGTCAAAGTCAGCCACACTCACCTGGTCGGTCAGAAGCCATGCCCCACACAGGACAGGCCTGCCTCTGGGCTTGGCACTTGCTGACCCCTGTGCCTGAAATGCCCTTCCTCCAAATGTCCACGCGGCTCATTCCTCCACCTGCACTGAGGCTCTGTTTAAATAGTAGCTGGCCAGTGATCCTCCCTGTCCATCGTTTTGGAGAAACATTCCCACTCAGAGGGTGATGTTCAAAACACTCAGTGCTGGTAAAGCCCCAGCAGCCCTGGCCAATCAGAGCAGTTGCTTTCCCGGGTCACCCCACCAGCCCATCCTGCCGCATGTCACCCTCGGACTCACCAACTGCACGTACACGCTTGCGTGCACACGTACTCTCTCTCCCTTCCTACAGTTTTCTCTTGAGCACTTTGACCCCCATCTGATATACTACTGATTTTACTGGTTAGTTGATTTATTACCCATCCTCCCCCACTCGAATGTAAGCACCTTGAAGGCAGGGATGTTTGCCTGTATTGCTCTGTGTGTATAAAATCATCAAAATCAGATCAAGCGATGATCTATATTCCATGAAATCAAAACAGGAAAATGTCTATGAAGGGTGAAGAGCCTTTCAATTTCATTACTGTGTCTCTACTTTGCTTGACCTTGCAAATGAAGCTATTTACACCTTAAATGTGTATTTTCTGATATTTCTATTTACAGCAAACATTCACTACTTCCTGAAGATTAACCCGGTCCCTGACTAATATCTGTAATGTATACAAACGCATGCATTCCTTTAACTTTTAAGAAGTAAAGTTTTGCAGAACGATGTTGAAAGGTAGTGTGAGTTTTAGGCAGGTGGGTACTTCTCATGAACCATGAAATTCATATTCCAAGGTGGTGCTGTGACGGAGTTAGGCCTGCTTCCTTGGTTTCTGAAAGGGACTCTTCGCTTTTTAAAAGAAGTATATACTGCAGCCTTCTTAAAAGCCATCGCATATAAAATGTGAGTCAAGGGGCGCCTGGATGGCTCGGTTGGTTGGGCAGCCGATGGCTCAGTTGGTTGGGCAGCCAACTCTTGATTTTCGCTCGGGTCATGATCTCAGGGTTGTGGGATCGAGCTCCCCATCGGGCTCCACGCTTAGCACAGAGTCTGCTTGTCTCTCTCCCTCTGCCCCTCCCCCCACTCATGCTCTCTCTGAAATAAATAAATCTTTTTTTTTTTTTAAAGATTTTTTATCTTATTTATTTGACAGAGATAGAGACAGCCAGCGAGAGAGGGAACACAAGCAGGGGGAGTGGGAGAGGAAGAAGCAGGCTCATAGCGGAGGAGCCTGACATGGGGCTCGATCCCATAATGCCGGGATCACGCCCTGAGCCGAAGGCAGATGCTTAACCGCTGTGCCACCCAGGCGCCCCTGAAATAAATAAATCTTTAAAAAATAAAACAAAATGTGATTCAGTTTATATTCTAAGACCAAAGTCTACCCATGCTTGGGATAAGAGGGAGGCATTTTTTTTTAGAAGGGAACACGCAAGCGTGGATAAGAGCTGAGGTGTGGCGTCAGAGAGATGTTAAATATTAGCTATCCGGCTCTCTGCAGAAAAAGTATGCCAACTCTTGCTCTCGAAGAAAATGAAGGCAAGGGGTCCCCTACATGTCTTAGACTCTCAGATTCTGACAGCATGCCCCCGTTCGGATCTGCTCATACCATTATCTTGCAGGTACCAGTAGCGGCCTGCCCATCCGTACTCGCCTGAAGCCATCTGAGGGCCGCAGTGCAGGGATGGGGGTGATCCTTGCCTCCCATCACCTGACTTTTATCTGGCTAGAGACCACACTCAGTAGGAATTTGTGCAATCTAAGAAGTGGGCCAGGGAACAACAATACCACTTTCTTTGCCCTAGGGCTCCGCAGAATCCAGGTCCACGCCGTCTGCCCTAACAGACCTCTCTTTCCTTTGCTTTCATTCACACCCCCTCTTCCCCATGCCTGTCTCTGCTGGCTTGGGCTCAGGGCCTCATCAGGTGTCTCCTCCTCCCCCAGTAGCCCCCAACATATCAAAGGTGTTGCCCGTGGCCGGTGAGGCCCTGCTGCCTGCCTCTGCCATCAACAAAACCAGGAAATTCAGTTGAGAACACTGAGGTTGGATCCCTTTCCCTTTCCTTTGACCTTTGTCATGAACGCTATACAGGACTAGGTCTCCATGATGCTTACAAACTTAAAAAGTTTAAGGGTTCCCTAGAACTCCCTGTTTCCCTTACCCTGACTGACCTTAACTGCCTTCTCCAAGGCTATGCTGCCCTTGCTGTCCTATTTCCACCGCATAACTGCAAATCGATCTCTCTACAACCTGGTTTTTTACCGATTCTGTGGAACCCCATTCCCTTATGGGCCTGCATTTCCTTTACCCCAAAGCAATTTCTTTGCCGCTTGAGTTTGCCTCCCTACGGAACTCCCAATTTCCCCTAAAGGTGATTCCAAAGACCAGGCTCACCTCTCCTTCCCACTGCTGCTTCTCCGGGCCGGAGGGGGCAGGCCTCTTCAATACTGAGCACCCACCATCCTGCCTCGACTTCTAGTTCAACACTTCCAGTCTCTGCCATCAGGTGCTCCTTACCTCATTTTTTTTTTTCTTTTTCATTCAACTCTTGACTTCCTCTAGATAAAGTGAGAAAATCAGATCTGTATCCCTGGACTTCATGACTTTTACTGAATTTCAGACTGCCATTCTGCCAGGAGACTGTTGGGAAGAGGACATGAGAAAGAGAATCCATAAGATTCTTGCTGAGTAAGTTGTGCTTCCCATCAGAGTAGCAGCTCATTGGAGTGATAGTTTGGCTGGGTATATAAAATTCTAGATTCAAAGTGGCCTTTCCTGAGAACACCGTTGATATTTGAGCCTCCGCATTGCTAATGAAATGTGTGATATCAGTTTTATTCTCACGGCTCTGCAGACAACCTGTTAGTTATCTCCAGTGAGAACTTCTTTCCGCCCTGGTTCTGAAATTTTACTGGGATGTATCACTGTGTTGGTCTTTTTTCATTCATTGTGCTTAATGAGCCCCTTCTTTCTGGAGATGTTCATTCTACTGAAGGAACTTTCCTTTGGTTAGGGGTTTTGATCATTTCTTTTTCTCCATGTTCTCTGTTCCCACTTCCTAAGACTCTTAGTGGTTGAATATTGTACCTGAAGACTGGCAGCAGGGGTATCAGCTGGGNAGTGGCCTTTCTGGATCATGCTATTCCCTTGACTTTCGTGACACCATGGTGTTGCCTTATCCCACTGAAGAAGGGGTGGGAATACCCTCACCTGGTTTGATCTCCCTCTCCCGGTCTTCCCTAAATTTTCAGTTCAGATCTGGTCACTTCTGTGTGTCTTTTCTGATTGTTCTGTTCCATGCTGATCTACTGAATCCATCCAGTTCCTGACCAAGACCCTCCTTTCGGTGCACACACACATAAATCCAAGACACAGTTTAAAATAACAGAATTATTGCAATGTGCTCCTTGCCTCACCAACCAGATTAAAAGCTATTATAGGTAAGGACAAAGTCTAGTGCCCCGTGAACGATTGCTTTGGTTGCTTCCCCTGCCCAAGGGCAGCTGGACAAAGGGCTGCGGCACCCCAAAAAGGAATACCTTTTCTTCATTTTCACAAGGATCCTGTGCACCCTCAAAATCATGTGCCTGGGAGCTACATCTGCCAGAGGAGATGCTTTCTTCTAATTCACTCAAAGGCATTGTATGGGCTTGCAGCACCCCTGGCACAGTCTTGTACGTCTCCTACGTTCTCTGTAGTATTTGTGCCAGACTGGGGGTATCTTAGCAGTACGATTGCCTTAATGTCGGAAAAACTCACCATTCTCTCTTCGTACTTAGGACCTGAAAATATCTCAGAGATGACTGCTCAGNTGTGCTCCTTGCCTCACCAACCAGATTAAAAGCTATTATAGGTAAGGACAAAGTCTAGTGCCCCGTGAACGATTGCTTTGGTTGCTTCCCCTGCCCAAGGGCAGCTGGACAAAGGGCTGCGGCACCCCAAAAAGGAATACCTTTTCTTCATTTTCACAAGGATACTGTGCACCCTCAAAATCATGTGCCTGGGGGCTACATCTGCCAGAGGAGATGCTTTCTTCTAATTCACTCAAAGGCATTGTATGGGCTTGCAGCACCCCTGGCACAGTCTTGTACGTCTCCTACGTTCTCTGTAGTATTTGTGCCAGACTGGGGGTATCTTAGCAGTACGATTGCCTTAATGTCGGAAAAACTCACCATTCTCTCTTCGTACTTAGGACCTGAAAATATCTCAGAGATGACTGCTCAGCGCCAGAGTGTGGAGACATCCCAGGGTGGGGGAGTGGAGGGGCTTGAGAGAACAAAACTCACTCCTCCAATGAGAATGAAGCCCCTGCCTGCCCACAGACAATTCGTAGCCCTTCTGGAAAGCTGTATGGTTTCTTTGCTCCCCTGTTCTAAAGCCTCAGGCTGCACAGCATTTATACTAGGCCTCCTCTTCCCAGGATGTGCTGCAAGCCTGCATGGGTGTAAAGGAGAAGGGGGAGGGGGGCGGGGGGGCAGGCTCCACCCACTGCTTACCCAGGGTCCTGATCTCAGCCACTGGCACTTCCACTCTTCCTCATGCTCCAGATGGAGCCTAAGGGCAATCCTNTATATGTATATATGTAAAAATATTTTAAGACTGTGTTGGCATAAAGACAAACATATTAATATTACATATTAAAACATTTTTTTCAACCTAAAAGTTCGTTTATGTATTCTGATTTTAAAAGAAATTACATTTTCATGGGCCCCAAATAAAAGGTGGTGCTCCTGGGCCAGGAGCCCAACCCCGTCCTGCCTGCTTGGGGCTTCTGCTGGGGAGCAAAGAGCTGTTGAGACCCTCTACATTGTCCCCGGCCACTGTTCTCTCTCCCTCGTGGCCTCACCTTTCCTGGTGCCCCACGGAAGCCTCTCCTTTGTTAGGGCCCGCGCCACCCCGGAGGGTAGCCTCTTATTGATTGCCGAGGTGTGGACACAGCCCCTGCAAACATTTCATTACTTTTATAGTCTCATTTCACCTGCCTTGGAAAAAGAACTGTGGGCGTTTTCTGAAAATGGCTGAGAAGCTAGCCTGCCTTCCTTACAGCCCTTTCCAAGCGCCTGATTCAAGCATTTTACCACTTTTTCTCCTGGTGACTTGGGCGGCCTCCCAGGCTGAAGCCCTTCTGGCCGGCTGACTGGTGAATGGGAGGGCTTTCGGGACGGGAGGCCTAAGGATGGCCAGCCCTCCTCTCCCTTGGTGCCTACGTCACTGCTGGCTTCTTGGGGATGCCCAGCTGTGGTGTCCCACACCACCTGCATGCTCTTAGGTCCCCGACCTGGAGCCCAGGCCCTTCCCAGACTATGAAGCACAGCTGGGGAGCGGGGTCAGCGAGCAGGGTGCTGTTACACTCGTCGCTCACAGAGGGGGCCTGAGAGCAGGATTTGCTGGGAACTCCTCAGCCAGCCAGGAGACGGAAGGCCAAATCTCGGTTGTCAGAGGGTGGGAGCTCACATTGCCACAATGGTCTGAAACCTTGGTGGGTTCCACTCTCTTGGTGCCCAGTCCCAGAGTTCTGGGAGAGCTCCCGGGGCTCCGGACAGCATTTGCTCTCTCTGAGAAGAGACATGTAGTTACAGAACCCTGTGAAGCCCTGTCTACCTTCTTCTGGGAGTTGAATCCCCAAAGGCCAGGGTACCCATGGGGGGTGGAGGTCAGGGAGGTTTTCTCTGGGGTTGGAACTCTCCAGGCATGTCTGCACAGTAGACAGCAGAGAGCATGGTACCCTATCGACAGCTCTTCCAGCAATCTGTGTCCAGCCGTCTGGGACAGAGAAGAGCATCCTGTCTGGCTTCAGCCTGTACATGCACACCCAGGAAGGGAACGATCTGATTTTGCTTCTTGCCCGAGTTTTGCTGGCCCAGGAGGAGGCTGAGCAGGGAGCCTGGCCCTCTGAGAGGGGCTCGTTACTGACAAAGTCACTTGCAGACACCATGACCTCATTCTTGCCACCAGCAGTGTAATGAGAGGTTGCAGACCGTGCAGTTACAGTGGGTGCCCCATCAGGAGCGGCTGCGCGGCTTTCCCAGGCTCCGCTCTGCCTCCCCCTTGCAGCCCTCCCCCTTCCGATTTGATCCTGTGTGTTCAGCTCTCCTGGAGAACTCGGGACAGGATCTGGGGCTTCTCCCTCATGTATATCCCATCTCCTCCTATCCCCAGAGCCAGCAAAGGCGCTTTATCTCCAAAAGGCTGTCTCCTCCATACATTGCACTGAGTAAACTGAAGGGGGGGGCACAGCAGCAGAGAGTAACGCAATTCACTTCAAAACGGAGGGAAAGGCCTGCGTCGCTCTGCTTCACACCTTTCCCGTTTCCTTTTCTGAGTGGATGACATGTGTTTAAAACATTACCTTCTGGGATACCTGGATGGCTCAGTCCGTTAAGCATCTGCCTTTGGCTCAAGTCGTGATCCCAGGGTTCTGGAATTGAGTCCTGCATCAGGCTCCTTGCTCAGTGGGGAGCTTGTTTCTCCCTCTGCTTGTGCTCTCTCTCGAATAAAAAATAAATAAATAAATAAAATAAAATGTTACCTTCCTCTTAAGAAAACCCTCATTGAACCCCAAGCAGGACCACTTTCTTAGCCTCTCATTCTGCACGTAGAGTCAAGGAGAGAGCATTACAGCAGAACTTTGCCGGGGAGCTCTGGGTGGGAGGCACACCCCACCACACCCCAGCCAAGGGTGGAGACAGAGCCCAGGACGGTCAGATGGAGCTGTTGGACATCACAGAGGCCAAGATCCTCCTCACCCCACCATTCCTCGGCATCAAACCCGTCCTCTGCCCCATCTCTCACACACAAACCAAAGGGCAGGCAGGGCAGAGTCAACTTCTCAATATGATTATTGTATTTTTTTTTCTATTTTTCATCTCAAATGTAACAGCAACGAGAACAAAGTGTTCAATTGCAGGGTCGGGCATGGCCTGCACAGGTGGGGACCAGGCAGGCAGCGGTGACACCGGACAGGGACAAGGGGAGGCGCTGTGTCTACTCCCTACCCACACCTCCTCCCTACTCTCTCACCCCCTGATTCTTACTTCCCAAGTTGCACTGGGCGTCACGCTCAGCCAGGAAGCCCACCCTTGGGGGTATTTTGTGGAAAGACTGAACACCAGGAAGAGGGGAAAAGCGTTGGACCCAACTCAGCCCAAAAGGAAAATGACTGAGTGGCCAGAGTCAGGGTGGACTTGGCCTTTTAACGATAGGGTTTCAGGCACAAGTGTGTCCCATCCCCATGCCTCCTTCCTAACCCTACCCTTTCCAGAATTCCATTCCAGGCTGCTCTCAGGGCTGCCAAGGACAAGGGTTGGGCGAGAGTCCCCCCCGCTGCCCCCAGAGCAGGGACTTCAAGAGAGCTATTCCTGCTCTACCTGAAGGGAACTCAGACAACTACTTGCCTTGAAACACGTCTTCCAGTAAATAATTAATGACATTCTTTTTTTCATTTTGTTCTGTTTTGAAGAGGGAGAAAGGGAAGGAGTAGAACAGTTAGAAGCGGCTTATTAATCTCCATTGGAAAAGAGAGAGGCCCTGGGTCCCCGTCTGAGTCAGCTCGGGCGGCCCGAACAGAACACCACACACTGGGGGCTCACACAACGGAAATTTATTTCTCACAGCTCTGGAGGCTGGGAAGTCCAAGATCAAGGTGCTGGCCGATTTAGTTCTTAGGGAAGGCTCTCTTTCTGGCTGGTAGATGGCCGCTTTCTTGCTGTGTCTGCACATGGCACAGAGAGACAAGAACTCTTTTTTTTTTTTTTTAAGATTTTATTTGAGAGAGAGAGAGAGCATGAACGGGAGAGAGGAAGAAGCAGGCTCTCCACTGAGCAGGGAGTCCAATGTGGGGCTCCATCCCAGGACCCTGGGATCATGACCTAAGCCGAAGGCAGATGCTTAACCAACTGAGCCACCCAGGCGCCCCTCTATCTTTTCTTCTTTTGAGAACCCTAGTCCCATCCTACAGGCCTCACTCTTGTGACCTCATCTAAACCCAATTACCTCCCAATAACCTGATCTCCAAATATTGTCACATTGGGGGAAGGGGAGGGCTTCGACATGTGATTTTGGACACAATCTAGCCCACAGAAGCCCTAATCCAGGCTCCACCCCCATTTTCAATTCCCTGTTCTAATTTATTTTTACTCCCGTGGGAGGAAGAGCCTAAGAGGACAAGACATGTCCTAGGCTGGGCTGGGGGGCAGCCTACATCTTCCCCTCCTATGTGCTAAGTTCAGAGCCCCCATGCAAGCCGCTGCTGACCTCTAAGACCCGGGATCTGGGGGTCCATCTGCCATGTTCCTTCCTGCTTGTGCCCACCAATTCTCCAGGGAAGGAGGAAAAGAGCCACGAAGAGATGGAGCAGAAACCCACCAACACTGGTGCAGAAATGTACAGCGGCTTGCTGGTCGGCAGCCAGATGCAAGCTGGAGAAAATAGAGGTTAACAGACCACAGGAGACAGCATTTTTAAACAATAAAGCTACTAAATGTAGGCTAGGCTGGAGAAGAAAGTGAACGCACAGGGAAATAGACATCTTCTATATCTGGGCCAGTTGCAGCCGCCCTGAGCCCCTGGACCCGCATGTGAGGCATGCAGCTAAATCTGGTCCAGCAGCACGGTGCTAATGCCAGCCAGGAGGGGGCGCTGTAAACACACATGGCCTGAAGGTCCAGGAAGGAGGAAGTTGGTTGGGGCAGAATGTGTACTTTGTGGTAGTTTCAGAAATGAAACCAGCGCACATTTTACTCACGAATGTCTTTAATGTGTCTATAATAAAAGCACCACAGAGAAGCCTGCCTCTGGGTGGCCAGGCCATTGATCTTTAAATTGGACAAAGATTTAGAATCATTTAGGGCCACTCAAAATCGCAGAGCAATGAACTCTAACTTGAACAGGGTTTACTTCATCTGCTCAGTACAAAAGGAAACTGTGGATCTGCCTTTCAGAGCCATCAAAGGCAAGATCTCACAACTAAAGGGGCACGTGCCTTTGATCGGGTGCCGTCAAAGTCAGCCACACTCACCTGGTCGGTCAGAAGCCATGCCCCACACAGGACAGGCCTGCCTCTGGGCTTGGCACTTGCTGACCCCTGTGCCTGAAATGCCCTTCCTCCAAATGTCCACGCGGCTCATTCCTCCACCTGCACTGAGGCTCTGTTTAAATAGTAGCTGGCCAGTGATCCTCCCTGTCCATCGTTTTGGAGAAACATTCCCACTCAGAGGGTGATGTTCAAAACACTCAGTGCTGGTAAAGCCCCAGCAGCCCTGGCCAATCAGAGCAGTTGCTTTCCCGGGTCACCCCACCAGCCCATCCTGCCGCATGTCACCCTCGGACTCACCAACTGCACGTACACGCTTGCGTGCACACGTACTCTCTCTCCCTTCCTACAGTTTTCTCTTGAGCACTTTGACCCCCATCTGATATACTACTGATTTTACTGGTTAGTTGATTTATTACCCATCCTCCCCCACTCGAATGTAAGCACCTTGAAGGCAGGGATGTTTGCCTGTATTGCTCTGTGTGTATAAAATCATCAAAATCAGATCAAGCGATGATCTATATTCCATGAAATCAAAACAGGAAAATGTCTATGAAGGGTGAAGAGCCTTTCAATTTCATTACTGTGTCTCTACTTTGCTTGACCTTGCAAATGAAGCTATTTACACCTTAAATGTGTATTTTCTGATATTTCTATTTACAGCAAACATTCACTACTTCCTGAAGATTAACCCGGTCCCTGACTAATATCTGTAATGTATACAAACGCATGCATTCCTTTAACTTTTAAGAAGTAAAGTTTTGCAGAACGATGTTGAAAGGTAGTGTGAGTTTTAGGCAGGTGGGTACTTCTCATGAACCATGAAATT
The DNA here is from genome assembly GCF_002007445.2 of Ailuropoda melanoleuca. NCBI lineage: Eukaryota > Metazoa > Chordata > Mammalia > Carnivora > Ursidae > Ailuropoda > Ailuropoda melanoleuca. The sequence continues at coordinate 38,438,597 of NC_048230.1, forward strand.
CATACTCCAAGGTGGTGCTGTGACGGAGTTAGGCCTGCTTCCTTGGTTTCTGAAAGGGACTCTTCGCTTTTTAAAAGAAGTATATACTGCAGCCTTCTTAAAAGCCATCGCATATAAAATGTGAGTCAAGGGGCGCCTGGATGGCTCGGTTGGTTGGGCAGCCGATGGCTCAGTTGGTTGGGCAGCCAACTCTTGATTTTCGCTCGGGTCATGATCTCAGGGTTGTGGGATCGAGCTCCCCATCGGGCTCCACGCTTAGCACAGAGTCTGCTTGTCTCTCTCCCTCTGCCCCTCCCCCCACTCATGCTCTCTCTGAAATAAATAAATCTTTTTTTTTTTTTAAAGATTTTTTATCTTATTTATTTGACAGAGATAGAGACAGCCAGCGAGAGAGGGAACACAAGCAGGGGGAGTGGGAGAGGAAGAAGCAGGCTCATAGCGGAGGAGCCTGACATGGGGCTCGATCCCATAATGCCGGGATCACGCCCTGAGCCGAAGGCAGATGCTTAACCGCTGTGCCACCCAGGCGCCCCTGAAATAAATAAATCTTTAAAAAATAAAACAAAATGTGATTCAGTTTATATTCTAAGACCAAAGTCTACCCATGCTTGGGATAAGAGGGAGGCATTTTTTTTTAGAAGGGAACACGCAAGCGTGGATAAGAGCTGAGGTGTGGCGTCAGAGAGATGTTAAATATTAGCTATCCGGCTCTCTGCAGAAAAAGTATGCCAACTCTTGCTCTCGAAGAAAATGAAGGCAAGGGGTCCCCTACATGTCTTAGACTCTCAGATTCTGACAGCATGCCCCCGTTCGGATCTGCTCATACCATTATCTTGCAGGTACCAGTAGCGGCCTGCCCATCCGTACTCGCCTGAAGCCATCTGAGGGCCGCAGTGCAGGGATGGGGGTGATCCTTGCCTCCCATCACCTGACTTTTATCTGGCTAGAGACCACACTCAGTAGGAATTTGTGCAATCTAAGAAGTGGGCCAGGGAACAACAATACCACTTTCTTTGCCCTAGGGCTCTGCAGAATCCAGGTCCACGCCGTCTGCCCTAACAGACCTCTCTTTCCTTTGCTTTCATTCACACCCCCTCTTCCCCATGCCTGTCTCTGCTGGCTTGGGCTCAGGGCCTCATCAGGTGTCTCCTCCTCCCCCAGTAGCCCCCAACATATCAAAGGTGTTGCCCGTGGCCGGTGAGGCCCTGCTGCCTGCCTCTGCCATCAACAAAACCAGGAAATTCAGTTGAGAACACTGAGGTTGGATCCCTTTCCCTTTCCTTTGACCTTTGTCATGAACGCTATACAGGACTAGGTCTCCATGATGCTTACAAACTTAAAAAGTTTAAGGGTTCCCTAGAACTCCCTGTTTCCCTTACCCTGACTGACCTTAACTGCCTTCTCCAAGGCTATGCTGCCCTTGCTGTCCTATTTCCACCGCATAACTGCAAATCGATCTCTCTACAACCTGGTTTTTAACCGATTCTGTGGAACCCCATTCCCTTATGGGCGTGCATTTCCTTTACCCCAAAGCAATTTCTTTGCCGCTTGAGTTTGCCTCCCTACGGAACTCCCAATTTCCCCTAAAGGTGATTCCAAAGACCAGGCTCACCTCTCCTTCCCACTGCTGCTTCTCCGGGCCGGAGGGGGCAGGCCTCTTCAATACTGAGCACCCACCATCCTGCCTCGACTTCTAGTTCAACACTTCCAGTCTCTGCCATCAGGTGCTCCTTACCTCATTTTTTTTTTTCTTTTTCATTCAACTCTTGACTTCCTCTAGATAAAGTGAGAAAATCAGATCTGTATCCCTGGACTTCATGACTTTTACTGAATTTCAGACTGCCATTCTGCCAGGAGACTGTTGGGAAGAGGACATGAGAAAGAGAATCCATAAGATTCTTGCTGAGTAAGTTGTGCTTCCCATCAGAGTAGCAGCTCATTGGAGTGATAGTTGCTGGGTATATAAAATTCTAGATTCAAAGTGGCCTTTCCTGAGAACACCGTTGATATTTGAGCCTCCGCATTGCTAATGAAATGTGTGATATCAGTTTTATTCTCACGGCTCTGCAGACAACCTGTTAGTTATCTCCAGTGAGAACTTCTTTCCGCCCTGGTTCTGAAATTTTACTGGGATGTATGACTGTGTTGGTCTTTTTTCATTCATTGTGCTTAATGAGCCCCTTCTTTCTGGAGATGTTCATTCTACTGAAGGAACTTTCCTTTGGTTAGGGGTTTTGATCATTTCTTTTTCTCCATGTTCTCTGTTCCCACTTCCTAAGACTCTTAGTGGTTGAATATTGTACCTGAAGACTGGCAGCAGGGGTATCAGCTGGGAACCTGCTGGCAATGTAGATTCCCAGGGTTCACCCCAGACCTACTGAATCAGAATTTGTATTTTGATAAGATCCCTGGGCAACACGTATGCACATTACATTTGGAGACATGCTGCCTTAATACACTCTCGCTTCATATTTGATTTCAATGATTAAGGATACACTTCTGAAGAACTGTCACTTATCACATTGGTACCCAGAGCCATCCTCTCATCTTTCCAGGCTGAAAAATCAGGTGACCCTCCTGTCTGAGATGAGAAACTTTCTAAGTCCCAAGGGATTCTCCTCCTTTGTGTACTTGTTCCTCTCGGGTGTGTTCGGTCTTTTACTTTCCACTAACATCTTTCATAACACCTTTAAATAGAAGCAGGTATTCCCAACTTGAAAAAGCTTCACTTGACCCTTTTGCCTCTTCCAGCTACCATCTCATTTCTCAATTTGCTTTTCCTGCCAAATTTCTTGAATTCATGAAAAACAGGTTCTCCTTCTGTTTCTTTATAAACCTCTTTTCCTTAACCTCCTGAAATCTGGCTTTTGACTCTGACTTAAAGCTTTTCTGAAAATCTGACTTAAAAACTTTTCTGAAAGGTCTTCTCTGGGCCTTTCAGTGGCACTGGCTGTGGCTGACCACAGTGGCCTTTCTGGATCATGCTATTCCCTTGACTTTCGTGACACCATGGTGTTGCCTTATCCCACTGAAGAAGGGGTGGGAATACCCTCACCTGGTTTGATCTCCCTCTCCCGGTCTTCCCTAAATTTTCAGTTCAGATCTGGTCACTTCTGTGTGTCTTTTCTGATTGTTCTGTTCCATGCTGATCTACTGAATCCATCCAGTTCCTGACCAAGACCCTCCTTTCGGTGCACACACACATAAATCCAAGACACAGTTTAAAATAACAGAATTATTGCAATGTGCTCCTTGCCTCACCAACCAGATTAAAAGCTATTATAGGTAAGGACAAAGTCTAGTGCCCCGTGAACGATTGCTTTGGTTGCTTCCCCTGCCCAAGGGCAGCTGGACAAAGGGCTGCGGCACCCCAAAAAGGAATACCTTTTCTTCATTTTCACAAGGATCCTGTGCACCCTCAAAATCATGTGCCTGGGAGCTACATCTGCCAGAGGAGATGCTTTCTTCTAATTCACTCAAAGGCATTGTATGGGCTTGCAGCACCCCTGGCACAGTCTTGTACGTCTCCTACGTTCTCTGTAGTATTTGTGCCAGACTGGGGGTATCTTAGCAGTACGATTGCCTTAATGTCGGAAAAACTCACCATTCTCTCTTCGTACTTAGGACCTGAAAATATCTCAGAGATGACTGCTCAGCGCCAGAGTGTGGAGACATCCCAGGGTGGGGGAGTGGAGGGGCTTGAGAGAACAAAACTCACTCCTCCAATGAGAATGAAGCCCCTGCCTGCCCACAGACAATTCGTAGCCCTTCTGGAAAGCTGTATGGTTTCTTTGCTCCCCTGTTCTAAAGCCTCAGGCTGCACAGCATTTATACTAGGCCTCCTCTTCCCAGGATGTGCTGCAAGCCTGCATGGGTGTAAAGGAGAAGGGGGAGGGGGGCGGGGGGGCAGGCTCCACCCACTGCTTACCCAGGGTCCTGATCTCAGCCACTGGCACTTCCACTCTTCCTCATGCTCCAGATGGAGCCTAAGGGCAATCCTCGACATGTCCCTGTCTCGTGCTCCACATTCCATTCATCATCAACTCTCCCGGTCTGTCTATCTCCCAAACAGACCTGACATCTGCATTTTTCTCCTTTCTTTCCTCTGCCACTGCCGTGGTCCAGCCTCCAAGTCCTGCCTCGACCTCTACTGTGGCCCCCTAAATCCCTGCCTCCACTGCCAGTCCCCCGGTCCACCCTGCACAGGGAAGCCAAGATGTTTTATTAAAAGTAAATTGCATAATGATTCTCCTGCTTAAAATGCTTCAAATATTTGAGGCTATTCAGAAATGAGTATTTGTTTTTCAGGTATGATATTGTAATTTGGTTATTTTTTTTCCCCCAAAAGAGAGTGCTTCTTTTTCAGAGGTACATCCTGCAATATTTCTATGTGAAGTGATGGGATGTGTTGGATTCTCGCCCAAATAATACTGGGTGGACCAGAAAAGTGAGCTTGGTCACAATGAAGCTGGGTACACAGGGGTTTGCCACACTATTCTGCCTTTGTAGGCCTTTAAAAATTTTTATACTGAGAAATTTAAAAAACAAGTCGCAGGCATACTATATTACTCAACAGATTACAAAATAAACTTGCAGAGATACTGCATTACTCATAAAATTAAAAAAAAACAAAACAAAAAACCCTGAACCTCCTCCCCACAGCCTGTAAATTCCAGCCTGAACCTCCCTTGCCAATGCTTCTGGCCTCATGTCCCCCCATCCACTTCCCCCTCCTTGAGGCTTCACCGTGCTAACCCCTCCTGCCCCCCAGAAGCTCCCCTCATTCCCCCCACCCCCCAGGACCTGGTGCTCTGACTTGCCTGGGGGGTTTCTCCTGTGTCATTCCAGAGGCCGGAAGTCAGTGCACTCCCCCTAGTGCCCGCTGGCCACTTCCTGCTTAACCCTCAGGCCTCAATTTAAAACCAGTGTTCTAAGAAATGCCCTTTCCAGTGCTCCACTTTAAATTTAACCTCCCTAATTTACTATATTGCTGCACCCTGTAATTTTGCATCTTTGCCCTCACCACTATTTTGGTCTGTCTTCCCCATGAGGCCATACATTCCACATTCCAGGGGGGCCAAGTTCATGGCTATTTTGTCCACTTGCGTGCACACCAACGCCAGCACTCTGTTGTGAAATGAAATGAGGTGGCCACCACACCCGTGGTCCCTTTTTAAAGAAATTTGCCCTCAGCAATTAAAACAATAATTAAAATGAAAAATAAAGTGCGAAGGATGCAAGAAGCATGTATCTGTTATGGAAGATACACACACGTGAGTGTTTTTTTCATATTATAACGATCATCGCTCTTTTATTAAGGAACACAAATTTAGAGGAAAGAGAAAAGTCTCCTGTGTGTCCCTCCCCAGGCCCATCCCTTTCCTTCCCCATGTGTAACTACTATGATGAGTTTGTTAGGTACCCAGTGCATATTTTTTATATTTTTATTACAAATGCGTGCATCCATAAACAATACACGGTGGTGTTCTATGCGTTTTTAAAAATGTATGTAAATGGCATAATATGCTATATAATGTACAACTTATGTTTTCCATTCAACAGTGTTATATCTATGTGCGTCTGCATACATTTTATATATTAGTTCATCCATTGTTAACTGTTATATAGCAACTCACTGTATGAATACATCACAATTGATTTATTCATTCCCTTAATGAGGTACATCTGGCTTATCTCCAATTTTATCTCTGACAAAAATGCTAGAAAGGATGTACTTGAACTTGTGTCTCCCCGTGCACGTGCCCCTGGTCCCCATTAGACTGGCTAAAATAAATGAGAGAGAACTGGCCAGGTTGGAAGGAGATGGGAATTCTCACGTGCCGCTGCTGGTGGGAGTAGAAATTGATATCATCGTTTCAGAGCAATTTGGCAATATCTACTTAGGGTGAAAACGCTCAACCCCGTGGCCCAGCAGTTCTGCCTCACTAATAAATCCTTACCACCAAAGGTAAACTGTGGATTTCTTTTCTACTCAACAGAAAGCATAAAATATACAATATTCCTTTATGGCTTAACATTTGCAATGTATTTGCACATATTTTAACTGACATGACATTCACCACCGTGGGAAAGTGGTATTAGCCCGTATTATCAATGAGAGCGCTGAGGACAAACACAAGGACACCGAGCGGTGGTTTGGTGTGAGGATCAAATCCCACTTGCGTCACTTTTTTGCCGAGTTTTGCCTGCGGTGGTTTCTGTCGCCCCACTCTGTCTCACTGTTTTTGTGCTGGGAAGACAATTAACAAGCTCTGGGCACCTTGCCGTACATGCTGTTGGTGCCCTAACCACACGCCCTTCACCAAGCCTCGTATTCATGCCTCAGGAGCTGTAAGGTTGGCTGTGAACAGTTCACAGCTGTCCCTTCTTCAGAGAATTGCCCACAGCCATCTGGAGCAGCCTTACTTGGAGATGCCTGGAAATTTTCTTCCATTGCTCTGGGGTGGGGGTGGGGGGTTACTTGGCCAATGGCTACCAATATCGGTGTACCGAGCTGGGCCTCATGGCCTCAGGGGGAGGGGGGCAACGCCATGGTGCTATTTACGTTCCAGAACTCACTGTGGGATCCAGCTGGGACAGAACTTCAGAACTCTTATCTGGGCCTGGCCTCTTCCTCCGCCTTATTTTGCTTTTCTCACTTCCTTCCTCCTGAGAGCCTTCCTTCGAGAAATCATTTGCACAAGAATCCTGCCTCAGGCTCTGCTTCCAGGGCAAGGTTTCTCAGCCTCCAAGCACGGACTGCTGGGCCCCACCCCCAGAGTTTCTGTTTCAGTGGTTTTTTTTTTTAATGTTTTTTTATTACATTATGTTGGTCACCATACAGTACATCCCTGGTCTCTGATGCAAGGTTCGATGCTTCATTAGTTGCATATAACACCCAGTGCACCATGCAATATGTGCCCTCCTTACTAACCCATCACCGGTCTATCCCATTCCCCCACCCCCCTCCCCTCTGAAGCCCTCAGTTTGTTTCCCAGAGTCCATAGTCTCCCATGCTTCACTCCCCCTTCTGATTACCCCCCTTTCTTTATCCCTTTCTTCCCCTACCGATCTTCCTAGTTCTTATGTTCCATAGATGAGAGAAATCATATAATTGTCTTTCTCTGCTTGACTTACTTCACTTAGCATTATCTCCTCCAGTGCCGTCCATGTTGCAGCAAATGTTGAGAACTCGTTCTTTCTGATGGCTGAGTAATATTCCATTGTATATATGGACCACAGCTTCTTAATCCAGTCATCTGTTGAAGGGCATCTCGGCTCCTTCCATGATTTGGCTATTGTGGACAATGCAGCTATGAACATTGGGGTGCATATGGCCCTTCTCTTTACTACGTCTGTATCTTTGGGGTAAACACCCAGTAGTGCAATGGCTGGGTCATAGGGTAGTTCAATTTTTAACTTTTTAAGGGACCTCCACACTGTTTTCCAGAGTGGCTGTACCAACTTGCATTCCCACCAACAATGTAGGAGGGATCCCCTTTCTCCACATCCTCTCCAACAATTGTTGTTTCTTGCCTTGTCTATCTTTGCCATTCTAACTGGCGTAAGGTGGTATCTCAGTGTGGTTTTGATTTGAATTTCCCTGATGGCTAATGATTTTGAACATTTTTTCATGTGTCTGTTAGCCATTTGTATGTCTTCATTGGAAAAGTGTCTGTTCATATCTTCTGCCCATTTTATGATTTGTTTATTTGTTTCTCGTGTATTGAGTTTGAGAAGTTCTTTGTAGATCTTGGATACCAGTCCTTTATCTGTGGTGTCCTTTGCAAATATATTCTCCCATTCCGTGGGCTGTCTCTTAGTTTTTTTGACTGTTTCCTTGGCTGTGCAGAAGCTCTTTATCCTGATAAAGTCCCATAAGTTCATTTTATCTTTTATTTCTCTTGCCTTTGGAGATGTGTCGTGAAAAAGGTTGCTCTGGCCGATGTCATAGAAGTTGTTGCCTATGTTCTCCTCTAGAATTTTGATGGATTCCTGTCTCACATTGAGGTCTTTCATCCATTTGGAGTTTATTTTTGTGTATGGTGTGAGAGAGTGGTCAAGTTTCATTCTTTTGCATGTAGCTGTCCAATTNTGGAGGGTTCATTTCTCAAGCTCATAAAAGCCATCTATGAAAAGCCTACAGCAAATATTATTCTCAACGGGGAAAAGCTGGAAGCCTTTCCCTTAAGATCAGGAACACGACAAGGATGCCCACTCTCGCCACTATTATTCAACATAGTACTAGAAGTCCTTGCAACAGCAATCAGAAGACAAAAAGGGATCAAAGGTATCCAAATCGGCAAAGAAGAAGTCAAACTGTCTCTCTTTGCAGATGACATGATACTCTATATGGAAAACCCAAAGGAATCCACTCCCAAACTATTAGAAGTTATAGAACAATTCAGTAAGGTGGCAGGATACAAAATCAATGCCCAGAAATCAGTTGCATTTCTATACACGAATAACGAGACTGAAGAAAGAGAAATTAGGGAATCCATCCCATNCGCTGCTGCTGGCGGTCCAGGGACTACACTTTGAGAACTACCCTTCTAGGGGACCTGACCTAAAACGGTAACAGGAGAAGCAGACTCTAAGGGTGGGATCTGGAGTTGGATGACCTGCTGGTACAAGGACCCTATCGTTGGCAGTGATGGTAAGGGAGGGTTTTTTTTTTTTTAAGATTTTATTTATTTACGAGAGAGAGGGGGAGAGAGAATGAGCACAAGCAGGGGAACGGTAGGCAGAGGGAGAAGCAGCCTCTCTGCTGAGCAAGGAGCCCAGTGTGGGACTCGATCCCAGGGCCCTGGGATCGTGACCTGAGCCAAAGGCATGCTTAACCGACTGAGCCATCCAGGCACCCTGGTAGGGGGGATGAATAGCTCCTAGCATGTGGTACAGTTTCTGTGGCAGTGTATGGTTGGAAGGGAATGCACCAGCTTTTGCAGTTTTTCTGATATTTGAGCAGTATAGCAGAGAGAGTAATTATAAGGATTGGGGAGTGAGAGGCTGTTTCTGAGAGCCATCAGTGCATCCAAGAAAGAAAGTAATTAATCAAGTCAGTTAATCACCAATTCAGAGCAATGTATGAAAGTCATAGGACCTCTTTGTCAGTGAGGTCCTTATCTCCTGCAGCTGAAAGACTGGCCGTGCTGAAATCCAGGCTCCGTGTTTACTATTAAGAGGTGCAGAACTTCAGAAAAGTTTGAAATATCAGCTGCAGCGAGTCTCCCACACCAGAGTCAGGGCCCTGAACAGAACAGGGTAGGGTCTGAAGATCTAGGACTGCGATACCCACGTAGCTGTAATTAGGAATCCTAGAGAAGTCCCCGAGCTCCCGGGCACCTGCAGAAGTGGCCCAGTCCCCCTTGTTAGAAGATAGTCCATTAGCTCAGGCAACCGTACACCAGGAAAAGAGTATCCAGGTCTTCCAAGGGTTGGAAAGTTGACAGTGATATCAGGGACCCAAAGTATTGCCATGGCTTCCCCTGTTAGAGGCATATGGGAGAGAAAGCAGTACATGGAATTCTGGCCTGGGATCATCTCACAGTGACTCCACCAGGTTCATGGACCCAACTGGGAGTCATCGTCATGGTTCATGAACATGTAATCAGAATTAACATACTTAGAAGCTGGCATGGTCCTCACCTTACTCCTTGGCCTACGGAATGCGGGCTATTGTGGTAGAAAACAGCTAGTCTGGTGGAAAAGGCCAAGTGAAAGTCCTGGAAACTGACCATCCCACCCCCACCCGACCAAGGTCACAAATCAAAAACTGTATTGCACACTGAGACGAAGGGCAGAGATCAGTGCCTCAGAGATGTACAGGACACAGGGTGGGAGCCCTCCTTATATTCGTGCCATCCGACCCCGCCAGACCTGATGGGCCATGCAGACGGTGGGAGACTTCCACAGCCTTGAGCAGGCTCCCACCGTGGCTGTGGTGCTTAATGCAACTTCTCTAATAGAACAAATGCCCCAGCTTCTGGAATGTGATACGCCCCTATCAATCTGGCAATGGCACTCTTTTCAATGCCCCTCAAGAAAGAGGATTTAAGACAGTTCCCATTCGTCTGGGACAGACAACAGTAAACATTCACAGTCTTGGCCCAGGGCTTCGTTAGGTCTTCTGCTCTGTCTCAAGGGAATCTGGGTGTCTGGATGTCCTACAGACATTACGCTGGTCACTAGGTGGGCGGTAGCAGGCTAATTGGACCTCGTAAGCAGGAAAGGCAAGTGCTTGAGACACTTTGGTGGAACATATGTTCTCCAGAGGGTAGGAAGTAACCCAGGAAAAATTTAGGAGTCTGTGACATCAGTGACGTTTTTAGGAGTCTAGAGATCTGGCACATGCTAGGAAATTCCCCCCAAAGTAAAGAAAAAATAATGCTGCGCTGGGGACCTCCTTCCGCACACGGCATCACCCCAAAGCTGAAATCTGATAGAGCAGGGGGATGGCCTCTGAAAAGGGCAGCTGAAGGCCGAGTGCAGATTTGAGATGACAGCTGGGGAGGATGGGGGGGCCATCCTGCAGGACGCGGCATGCACCTCAAACCGTCCTTCGCCACCTAGAGCCAACCGTGGGGTGGAAGGAGTTGTAGTCACTGCCACTCCCAGGCACTCACTTGGGTGATACCTTTCCCATCCCTTGCATCCCCAGGCCTGTGAGTCCAGAGTACAAGTCCCAGAGGGAAGATGATTCCAGGAGAGGACACAGGAAAGTCTCCAAATTTAAAGCTATGGCGGCCGCTCCTTCCCTTGAGGATCATCCTTCCTAGTTCAGCGAGGACAGTGGAGAGTTTTCGTCACGAGGAGAGCTGTTCTGTATGGGAGCAGGGAGGCAGATATTGACCCTAAGCTGACCAGCCGGGGCAGCTCTCGGCCCTCTCGTGGATATTTTTAATTGAAAGTGGGCAAATACAACCATGGCCTAATAAGCATGGCGTGCAAGGCTCCGGGTCCCCAGGCAAGCCACCTAAATGGGCGGGCAGGAGTGAGTCATCTGGAGTGGGCGCTGGAGGAGGGAGACGGTGAGCACCAGTTACGGCTTCAGGACTCACTGCGACAGCAAGGAAATATGTGCCCTACTAACCTTCCTCTTTTAAGTTTCCCCAGAAATTGTGACCAAACAGAATTCTGGAGAAGCTAACCTAGATAGAGGGAACTTTAATGTGAGAAGCGCGAGGCTGCCGGTGTCCTGCCCTGAATCCTTTTACCAGGAAGGGGCACCAATTCCCCAGTTGATTATTGATGGGTCACGGCTATGTCCTTGTCCAGAAAGTGGACCTTGAGACCTTGGCCAGCAGGAATTGCCTTGTCTGGAAGTACTGGGGTGGGGGGTGGAGTGGGTCATATACTCTCCCCACTCAGAGGAAGCCTGCAACCGACCCCTCTCACCTGTCTCCCTTGCCTCGGGAAGGGCCAGTTCTGTGGTCTCATTCATGCTCCAGAGAACCTCGTGGCATCGGTCTGAGGTTGGAGCTCAGCAAATCCCACATTCATCCTGAAAGCCCTTAGTCCATGCCCCCCGTTTCCCCACAATGTGTGCCTCCGGGAGCACTCTATCCCAAACTCATGTGCATTGGACTCTGTGTCCAGGGTTCTGCTTCTGGGAAGCACAACAGAAGATGATTTTCTTTGTACCTTAGAAAATATTTCTCACGCTTCAACTAGCACAAAAGTAGACAGAAACAAAGTGAATCTCTCCCATTGTTTATTTTCAGCCTGTCTGCCTGTTCTAGGGGGTCTCGCTGACAGCAGTTCGATGGTGTATCAATTTTGTCACCTCCCTGTGCATGTGTGCATGCGTGTGTGTGTGTGTGTGTGTATACACTTTAAAGTAAATTGGATCGTTCTATACATATTTTTCTGTGACTTGCTTCATTTGATGGTATGTCTCAGGAACCTTTGCATGACAATACCTCTACCTGCCTTTTTTTTTAAATGGCCATAATAGCATTGCATAATACGTATATACCATCCTTTATTGAATTACTCCCCTGTGGAAAACAGAGCGACATTAAAGATTTCAGGTTGAAGGAATTTAACTGAGGGAATTAATTATAGAGGCTTTGGGGGGTTAGAAAGAGCAGAAAGGGACAGTGAGATAACGCAGGTATTAATGCGCGCCTGGAGCTGAGGTCAAGGTACTGCTGTCACTGTAGGAAACAGCAGCCCCTCGGAGGGGCCGGGAAACCAAAGGGAAGAGGGAGATAGAGCTGCCCTCACCTGGGACGTGCAGAAGGTGAGTGGGCGTACCCAGCACTCCGCAGTTTTCGTTTAATGAAACTGGCAAATAAAAAAAAAATAGCTTCCCATCCTCATTTGCATTTTTCTGATTCCCAGTTAATAGCAAGTAGTTTGAAAAATACTTATTAGCTATTTTCTTGTTCTTTAAGATTGTGAATTACTTGCATCTTTTCTCCCATTTTTAAAATCGAGTGTTTTGGCTCCTTGTATGGACTTGTAGTGCTTTCTATCTGTCGTATGAATTCTTCCTTTATTGGTTAACTCTGTTGTAAATATTTTCTCCTAGGTTGGCACTTTAGTTCTGGGTTTGTTTGTTTGTTTGTTTAACACCTGTTGTATTACATTTTCTTCCTTTATGACTACTAGGTTCTATGTTTTTTCTTAGGAAAAATGTCTCTACCGTGAGAATGGTCTGGTTTTTTAATTTTTAATTTTTTAAAATATTTTATTTATTTGAGAGAGTGAGAGAGTAGGAGCAGGGGGAGGGGCAGAGGAAGAGGGAGAAGCAGGCTCCCCACTGAGCAGGGGTCCCCATGACGTGGGGCTAGATCCCAGGACCCCAGGATCATGACCTGAGCTGAAGTCAGATGCTTAACCAACTGAGACATGCAGGCGACCCTGAAGGGGATGGATATTGACTGCCTATGCTGACCTTTTCCTGCTGCAATGTCACTTAAATTTCAAACTAAATCAGCTTGCATAATGTATGTTTTTGTATGAGAGTATGGCCTCTATTTTCTCATTTGGTCTGCTTGTCTGTTCTTGCATTATACTAAGTGATTGTAACAACTATTTCGTATGTTTTTCTACCTAATAGGGCAGGACGCTACTCATTGTGCTTCTTTTCTCAAAAGTTCTCAGCTCTTTTGGGGCATCGCTTTTTCCATATGTATTTTAGAATCAGCTCGTCAAGTTAAAAGATCTCTTGTCTGGATTTTCATTGAGATAGCCTTACGTTTATATATTCGGATCAAGAGAATTAATGTGTTTTCAAGGCTGGGTCTTCCAAAGAATATTGTCTACTCCCTCTTTTGTATCCTTCCGTGAAGTTTTGCCATTTTCTTCATAATTTTTTTCCTAGGTTCATCTGGGTATTTTATAGTCTCCGCTGTAATTGAGAATGGCATCCGTGTTATTTGTCAGTCGGTTATCGCTAGTGAAGAGAAAAGCTATTGGATTTTGTATGTTGACTTTAAATTCAACTTAATTTTATTTGTTCTAAGAGCTTTTCAGTGGATTCTCTGGCATTCGCTAAGGCTGGTAATCGTATTGTGTGCAAATAGTGATAGCCGGGTCTCTCCTGGACCAAGATACAAACATGATTTTGTTTTATTTCCTCATTGTACGAGTCTGTATATCCACTACAGTGTGGAGTGCTAGGAGCAATAGGGTTTAAACTTTTAATGAAACCATTTTTAGTGGGAATGGTTTTCCTATGTAAGTATTAAGTATGATATTTGTGGTTGCTTTGCTCTAGTGTGAAGGGAACTTTACCAGGTCGAGAAACGTTCCTCCTATTCCATAAATCTTTTATTATTGAGACCATTTAATGTCAGTAAAAGACTCGATGGTAACAGGAGAGGTTTGCCTGATAAACTGGCAGATAAACCCAAACCTTCCCTCCCAGTGGCCATCAGATGAAGGTAGATACAAGGTTGATTGACTTTTCCTCTTAAGAATGAGGGGGGCGGGTGATGACTCCCCACCGTGGCTTTGAATTCTGTGAAATAAAACTTTGTCGTAACTGCCAACGCTTTTCATTTTTAACTAGAAAAATTGTTGGATTTTATCAAATCTCTCTTTAATATCCATTGAGGTGATCAGAATGTTTTTAACATATATTAATGTAAAAAGTGACGTTAATATTTCCCAATATCAAACCATCCTTTCATTCCTAAAGCAAATTAAACTTGGGTATAATATATATTTTAAGCTCTGGTGAATTAGAGCTTAATATATAATTATAAAAATATATATAATTATGTATTTTAAGCTCTGGTGAATTAGAGCTATTCTTTTTTTTTGCCTCTACTTTTTAATAACAAAATTAGCTTTTAGGGATTTGCCTGCTTTTTGTGCTATAGTGGGTTTGGTATCTGAGTCCTCCTATTTCCTATAATTAATTAGAAACATTCGGATTTCTTTCTAAGTTCCAGAATAATTTATATATCATAAGAGTCAACTGTTTCCTGAAAGTGCTTTTTTTTTCCCCTGAAAGTTTGATAACACTCTCCCATCAGCTTTTTGAGACCATGACCTTGAGCCAGTCATGTCGCTTGCCATCAGCTTCATTGCCCACCCTTTCCCTGCTTTGCTCTGTACTTCAAGGAGCTACATTTCCAGGCTCAGTTGCCCTCTGGCTTCCAAGCAGGTAGGCCAATGGGAGGCCCTGGGTGAAAAATGAAAGAAGGAGACTGGGGAGAAACAAGGGTGTGACCTCCCCCACCTTGCTTTGGGTAGCATCTCTGACAGCAGCAGCAACCCCTCCCCTTGGTAGCATCAGGTCTGTTCTCAGCGTCCCCCTTTAGTGGATCCAGCTCCCACCAGACTGACCCCTGCTAGAGATACCTTTTCCCTTTGTCCTACCAGCTTCCTACTGTTGCTAGGCAACTCTGTGAGGTTTCTCAGCTCTTCCATCAGCTGTGCAACCAATTCCTTGTACTAAATGCCCTTGGTGTGAAAGACCTAACATGATTTCTGTATTCTAACCTGACTTATATGGGTGTTGATTTGATACCTCTTTTTTAATCAGTTTTGGTCATCTACCTTCTTAAAAGGAGTCATCTACTTCATGTCGATTTTCAGATTTGTTGGAATAAAGGTATACAGGTGTATGCTCTTCCCTTACAATTTTAAAAAATCATTCCACTTCAGTGGTTATGTTCCCCTTTCTGTTTCTAAAGTTGTTTATTGCGTGTGTGTTTATTTTGTGATCAAACTTGTCAGATGTTTGTCTACCGTATTTTTAGTATTTGGCTGGGTACGTTACATAAATCCTGATTTAATCTTCATATCCATGTCACAGAAGAGGTTTACATATCAGGAAATCGCAGCAGAAAGTCATTCCTTTCCATGCCCGAGACCACACACCTACTAAGTTGCAGAATTGATACTCGAACTCAGCTCTATTTGAATTCAAAACCCATATTTTCCTCATTGCATCAGAGAGCTTGAGCATTCTGGGTGAGATTAAAAGGATCATCGTAAATAGGCTTGACATTTTCTACAAAGAACGTGAATTTCTTTTGTAATTGGGAAAAAAGTTAATTAAGCCTCAACAAATAATTATAATAAAAATAGCCTTGAAAGGAGAAGAAATGCCACAGCACAGCAACTTAAAGCTTTAGAATGCTTAAAAAGGGAAAGGCATTCTCCACAACTGGCCACCTCGATCCCAATTTACCCTGAGTCTCGCATGGTCTCTCCTTCCCCACCAGGGTAGAAGCAAAGGTTTTCCCAAAAGGTGAAGGTCATGCTAATCACTCTAATTGGTGCTTCTCTTGGCACTGTTCAGTGAAACATGCTTTGGGGAGATGACCACCTTTCCACACCCATCACAGCTCATGTGGTTTGGAAATTCTACTCTGCTCTTTCTTAAGGACATGGCCAGAGTGGTTAGAGTCACAGAAGCCGAGATTCTCTGTGGAGACTGGACTGATCCCAAGTGGTGTAGGGTGCCCGTTCTCCTTGGCCAGGGCAACAGAGCAGGGATCATTTTCTCTTCCTACTTCCTCTTCAGTCCTGGATTCAGCTCCTGATGGCAGAGGGGCCCCTGAAACCTCCTAAAATAGCCTCCTGCTGGAAAGACGTAATGCAATGCACACCACAGTACGCATATTGATTTCTATTTTTGGTTCTTATCAAGATTTATTTTTCATCCCTTCAGGTAAATAGTGACCTTGGACTTGCCGCCTTCCATATTTGCAACCTGGGTCAATGAATCTTCGTATTGACCTCAGGGGCCATCAATAGCTGCTTATTGTTGAGATATTTCAATGTCAATAAGTGGCCCCATGGAAGTGGGAGGGGGGCTACCCAGCAAACCCAGCAGCTAAATAACCAATCCCTTTTCTCCCAGTTGTCATCTTGGCACAGAAGGGGCTGGCTCTAAAATTGATTAACTTTTCTGCAGGGAGTTGGGAAAACAAACTCCCCAACATAGCCTGAATCCTGCAAAGGGGACTTTCTCAGAATTGCTATCCATTATTATGAAAGAAGAGAAACACCCACGTGTGTTCTATCCTTTCTCTCTCTCTCTCTCTCTCTCTCTCTCACACACACACACACACACACACAGTGCCACACTCGGTGCCATAAGATCTAAAACACTTTGGAAAAAGATGCCTGGTGACTGAAGTATCTATTGTGAGAGCTCATCCCTTCCTGCATGTACAAACCCAACTCACCCACCCAGGCTCATCTGATGGAAGAGCAGGCAGGCTGGGATAGTGGACACAGCTCAGGCTTTGGCCATCTGACACTCCTCACAGTAAATCCAGGTTTTATTACTGACAGATTACAGCTTTCTCATCTGTACAATGGGGATACTACATGCCTTTTTGTGAAGATCAGAGATGCTATCCATGCATGCCCAACTCCTACCTAGCAGGTGTTCCATAAATCCTAGTTCCTTTTGTTTTGTTGTGCTCATTATTGCTAGGCCGAGTCAGGAGGGATCCGGACTCACCACCTGAACTCCCAGCTCTCATTTCCAGAAACTCTCCACTCTATTCTTGTTCCCAGAAAGACAAAAGAAAATGAACATGGGGCTGAAGGGTAAGGACCCTCTTACCATCAAATTGTGTGTCTATCTGTCTTTATTGCCCATGCTTTTAGCTATTGACCCACTTTTTTTGTCCACCTTAGTGTGCTTAGTCTGGCTTGGAGGCTCCATGGGGAGCAGGGCTGAACCTGGGCAGGGGTCTCTGGACCCAGGGCAGGGGCAGGCACTGTCTCCAGGCACACACTCCAGTGTGCATGTTGTGACTCACCATCCCTATCTACTTTCTTTCTCCCTGGTCACTTTAAAGTTCCCAGCAGTCTGATAATGGAATTTTCCCAGCTTCTTTCTCCCCAAGTCATGCCCTGCCCAGAGTGGCCTTGGACTATGAGGTAGGACTGGTAATGATGGAGAAGGGAAATTATGAAGGTGACCTTCTAGACAGTGTGGTAGCTTACCCTGACAGGATTTGTTCTTGTGGCAACAGAGAGATGCTTAGACTGGGGTGGGCAGAAGATGATGGGAAAGAGAAGAAACTCAGTGCAGGCGTTTACAAACAGGACTTCCCTGAGTACTCCAAAGTGGTAGGCTTCAATATTCCCTATTTACAGATGAAGACTCAGAAGCTCAGCGAGTTTAAGAGTTGAGATTGGAATTCAGATCTGTTTGACTCCAAATCTGTGCATAACTGAGCAGCTGTGTCAGAAGGAGGAATTCTGGGGGCAAAGAAGAGGTAGGAGGATTTGGTTAAAGGGTTAGAATAGATGCCCTTGGTGCTCTTGTCCTTCCCTGGATCTGAAATTCTAAGAATAGAAATAGGGAATGCCTGTTTTGCTGAAGACCATTCTGACACAGCATCTCACCTTCAAAGCCCAGTTTCCCTTTCAGAGTATATTTCACTGTTCACGGGCTATCTTTGGGCTCATTCCAAAATCCTTTGCCTATTGCCATCTCTGGACACTGGTTCATGCTGCCAAAAATTTAATCTTTAAAGCAAACACCACAAACTCAGAATACTCAGGCTGAATTACAGATTTGCACATGGCAATCAATACTTGCCCACACACACTCCTTTCCCCAGCCAAGCAGAAAGTAAAAGATCACATGTGAGCAGGTGATAACCATATCTTACATTGACACAGCTTCAGAACAGAAATCAGGGAGTTCGTTCATTTATTTATTTATTCATTAATCCACAAATATGTATTTTGTGCTTACTGTGTGTCAGACAGGATACTAGGACCCTAGGATACCTGTGATACTAGGAACTGGACACAGAAGATAAAAATTCATGTGTTATTTGTTACAATAAGCATATATCAGTTTAGTAATTACTGTATATCTGTGTGTGTGTGTGTGTGTGTGTGTGCGCGCGTGTGTGTGTGTATAATTTATTAACCACAGGGTTCTTGCCCTCAAGGAACTCAAAATTCAGTAGAGAAGACAGACATGCAAACAATTATGACATAGTAAGAAAAATAGCATTAATGTAGGCAGGATCAAAGAACAGAGGAGACTAGAATAAGCGCCCAAGGCTACTGGGAAAGTTGGCAAAGACTTCAAGGAGGAAGAGGCAAAGGCTGGAGGAACATGTTCCAGACAGACAAAGGGCACAGAGCTGCCCAGGCAGAAGGAACATTCATTCATTTAATAATTATTTATTAAGACATCTGCTTCTGGTTAGAAAGGTGTTACGCTATCAGTTAGAATGTAGAAAGTTTTAAGAGGCCCCCTCACTCTACTTTTTTTTATCCTAAAAATGAGAACAAGCTGGATAAAATACATAATCACATCTTGGAAAACCCATCAGAGAGCTGAGGACACAAATTCTAGAAATTTACAAGTTGTTCCAGGATAGAAGAGACCCATGACTATGGGCATGGCAGGAGGAAAGACTAAACCCACCACAGATGGCAGGAAAAAAGTATCAGGCCCAACTTTAATAGCTTTTAATGGGTGTGTGGAGACCAGCACAACAGATCTGTATCCCATGGAGCCCCATCACACCTTCTAATTCTTTCCCAAGAGTATGGAGGTGGCTGAAGGTAGGTCAGGAGACCTAGGAGATGCCACCAATGTGTACCAGGTCTTCGCCAAGGCAACATCCAGCCAAAGTATATGGGCAGGGAAGCAAGGTGGAGAGAGATCGGTCAAGGAATAAAGCCAGGAGTGGAGCTGGACAGCAAAAGGATTCCCAAGTAGACCTAAAACATTTGGGCTCTGAAGCACAGATTGCCTGTGGTTCAGAAGACTTGCTGGTATTCAGATCTCAAGCTGCAGAAAAAAGCCCTGTTCAACCCTCCAAACATTTAAAGTCAGTGGTGGACCAGTAGGTAACTAAAGGTGCAAAGAAGCCCAGACTCAACTCAACTCAACCACAAATTAAGTTGACTCAGCCTCCCACTTTAGTGAGTAATTATTATGTACTTTAGTCTCTACCATTCTTTTATATACAATGTCTGAAATATAATTAAAAATTACAAAACACTTGATGAAGCAGAAAGATGTGATCTATAATCAAAAGGGGGAAAAAGTCATTGAGGCAGAACCAATGATATTCCAGATGTTTCAATGGGCAAACAAGAACTTTAAAATAATAATTTAAAATATTTTAATGGGGGGCGCCTGGGTGGCACAGCGGTTGAGCATCTGCCTTCGGCTCAGGGAGTGATCCCGGCGTTACGGGATCGAGCCCCACATCAGGCTCCTCCGCTATGAGCCTGCTTCTTCCTCTCCCACTCCCCCTGCTTGTGTTCCCTCTCTCGCTGGCTGTCTCTATCTCTGTTGAATAAATAAAATCTTTAAAAAAAATAAAAATAAAAAAATATAAAAAAATAAAATAAAATATTTTAATGGATCCAGTGCAAGAGGCAAATAACATATGTAAACAGATGGTGAATTTTAGCATCAAACTATAAAAAAGAACCAAATGGTTTTTCTAAAACTGAAAACTACTGAGTCAGAAATAAAGAATTTACTAAATGGGCTTACTATCAGACTGGACGTTATGAAAGAAATAATCAGTGAACTTGAAGACAGGTCAATAGAAATCATCTGATTAAGCAGAAAGAGAAAGCAAATTGAACAGATCATCCGAGCCTATGGGACAGTATCAATATGATCTGATATATGTGTAATTAGAAGCTCAGAAGAAGAGGAGTAAAATGCAGCAGAAGAAATATTTGGGCAGGTATAGTCAAGAGTATTCCAAAATTGATCAAAGATATCCATATGTCCAAGAAGTTTAACAATCTCCAATCAGTGTAAACTTTTTTTAAAAAAGATTTTAGTTATTCATTTAGAGAGAGTGTGCAAGTGAGGGGAGGGGCAGAGGAAGAGGGAGAAAGAGACTCTCAAGCAAACTCCCTGCTGAGTGTGGAGCCCAACACAGGACTCAATCTCACAACCCTGAGATCATGACCTGAGCCAAAATCAAGAGTTGGATGCTTAACTGACTGAGTCACCTAGGTGCCTGCCAATCAGTATATATATAAAAAACACAGCAAACAAAACACCCATACCTAGCCATACAATAGTCACACTATTGAAAACCAAAGATACAGAGAAACTTTTTAAAGCCACCACCTAAAAAATATGCAACACATGAAAGATAATAACAATTAGAATAACAAGTGACTTCTTATAAAAGAAATGGAAGACAGCAGATAATGGAATGAAATGTTTAAAGTGTTAAAAATAAAAAACATCAATCTGTCAATCTAGAATTTTATGCCCAGTGAAAGTATTCTTCAAAAATGAAAATTAAACAGAAACAGATGACAAAGCTGCACGGATTTTCACCAGCAGAACTACACCACAAGAAACGCTAAAAGAAGTTTTTCAGACCGAGGGAAATAATTCTGCATGAAAGCCTGTATCTGGGAAGAAATGAAGAGCACCAAAATGTGTAAACTTGAGGATAATTACAAATTATTTTCATATTATATGAAAAAATATTTTTAAGATTTCTGTAAAAGACTACTGACGAAAGTAAAAAAATATAACAATGTTTTGTGGTTTTATAACTTCCATAGAAGTAAAATATGCAACAGCAAGAGTGCATTATGCAGGCAGCAAGATTTTTCCATTGTTTGTAAGGCAGTACAAAATGACTTCGAGGAAATTATGTTACATTGAAGATGCATATCATAACCTAGAGTAACCACTAAAAACTAACGCAAAGAGGGATTACTTTAAAAAAAACCAATAGAAGAGATAAAATGGGATGTTGAAAAATATTCTAAAAGAAAAGCAAGGAATGGAGAATAGAACAGAACGTAACAAGAATAGAAGTATAGAAGAAACAAGAAAAATAGCAAATACTAAAAGTAGACTTAAATTCAACCACATAAATAATTTTTAAAACTACAACAGGACCTAACTCTCAAATTTAAAGACAGATAGTCAAAATGGATAAAAGCAAGGTATGACTATATGATGTTTATAAGAAAACAATTTCAAGTCATGGGCAGGTTGAGAAGAGTAGAAGCTATCCCAATGTAAATACCAAGCATGAGAAAACTGGCGTGCCTAGAGATTATCAGACAAATGAGACTCCAAAATGACTATTACTAGTATTTTATCACATTACATTTCCTATTGATAAAAGGATGAATTTGTCAAGAAGACCAAATGGCCTTGCATGTGTATGTACCTAATAACTGAACTTAAAAACACATGGAGGAAAAATAAACAGAAGGAAGGAGGAAATAGGCAAATACACAATCATAGCTGAGGATGTTAAAGCTCCTTGATTAACTGACACAACAAAGTAGGCAAAACACGAATAATAGCCATATAGGGTTTGAGCAATGCTTAGAGCTCTAACCAAACAACTTAGAGCTGAACAATACTCGCCATCAACATATACCTGGTTTCTATACCTCACAGTTACCCTCAACAATTGTAGAATACACATACTTTTCAAATGTACTGGAATATTCACCAAGATTGGCCATGTGCTGGATTAAAAAAAAAATCTCAAAGACTAAAAAAATGAAACCTCACAGAGTGTGTTCTATAAGTGTACATAATCAGTAACAGCAGGATTCTAGAAAATCTGCAAATACTTGGAATTTAAGCAATATGCTTCTAAATATTCCACTGGTCAAAGAGAAGAATCACAGAAGTAATGAGAAAATATTGAAAATTGAATGTAAAACCCAGTAGATCAAAAGTTGTGAAGGAAGCTAATGCAGTATTCTAAGGGAAATTTATAGCTTTAATGATTGTGATAGAAAAGAAGAAAGATTTAAAATCCACTTTATAGAGCACCTGGGTGGCTCAGTCAGTTAAGAGTCTGACTCTTGATCTCAGCTCAGGTCTTGATTTCAGGGTTGTGAGTTCAAGCCCCGAATTGGGCTCCATGCTGGTTGTGGAACCTACTTAAAAATAAAAATAAAATAAAATCCACTTTAAGAAGCTAGGAAAAAAGCAAATTAAACCCTAAGCAATAAGAATGTAAATATTAAAAAGCAGAAGTCCATAATATATAAAATGGAAAAACAGTAGATGAAACCAATAAGGACGGCCAACAAACAAGAAGTTGGTCCTTTAAAAGATTAATAAGCTGATAAACCTCAGCAAGACTGTTAAATTAACAAAAAAAGGAAAAGATAAATGAGACAAATTGCCAGTGTTGGGAATTAAAGAGGCATCATCACTACAGATCCCATGGACATTAAAAAGATAATGCTGTAAAAATTGTATGCCAATATATTTGACAAATTCAGTGAAATGTGGAAATTCCCTGAGAACCACAATCTGTTACAAGAAGACATAGAAAATTTGCATAGCCTTATATCAATTATAGAAATTGAATCTGAAAAATAAACTCTTCTCACACAGAAAACAAAAGTTGCAGAGAGTTTTGTTGGTGAATTCTCTTAAACTTTTAAGGCAGAGTTAATACCACTCCTTCTCAATGATAAGAGAATACTTCCTAACTCACTTCATAAGGTTAATGTACACCAGATACCAAATTCTGAAAAGGATTTTTCAAGAAAAAAAATTAAAGATTAATACCCTTCATGAATTTAGGTGCAAAAATTCCTAGAAAACATTATCAAACTCAATTCAACAATACTTAAAAAGAATAATGTATTGTGACCAAATAGGTTTATTCTAAGAATGCAAGACTTATTTTCCATTTAAACATCAACTAATGTAATTAATCATATAGCAGAATAAAAAAGAAAAAACCCTACTTGATCATATTAGTAGATGCAGGAAAAGCATTTGACACAATATAACCCTTATGCATAATAAAAAATATCTCACTATACTAAAACATAGAATACAATATATGTTTTCAACTTAATGATGGACATCCATGATTTACAACCTAACTATATAGGTTATATAGTGATATCTATAACCATCTATACCCTCAAGTTAAATCATAATTAATGCTTTCCCCCTAAGATTGGAAAGAAGGCAAAGATGTCTATTCTTGCCATTTCTATTAAGCCTTGTACTAGAAGCCTGGCCAGTGTAATAAGGTAAGAAAATAAATGCAAGCTATAAAAATTGGAAAGAAAACAGAAAATTGTTGCTATTTACAGATGATGTGATTATAAACATAGAAAATTCCGAGAATTAGCCCATGAATTTAGCAGGACTGCAGGATAGGAGGTCAATATACAAAATTCAGTTGCATTTTATGTACCAGCAATGAACAATAAGAGAATAAAATTTAAAAAACAAGATTTAAAATAACATAGGGGGAAAAAACTCAAATACCTAAGAATAAATTTAACAAAGGATGTATATGACATCGACATTGAAAACTCAAACCATTTCTTAGAGAAATTTAAAAAGACCTAAGTGGAGAGCTATGCCCTGCTTATGGATTAGAAGAATCAACATTAAAAAAATTTTTTTTTTATTTATTTGAGAGAGAGAGAGAGAACATGAATGGGAGGAGGAGCAGAGGGAGAAGGACAAGCAGACTGTACTGAGTGCAGAGCCTGACGTGGGGTTCAATGCAGGGCTTGATCCCACAATCCTGAGGTCATTATCTGAGCTGAAATCAAGAGTCAAATGCTTAACTGACTGAGCCACTCAGGCATCCCCAGAATCAACATTTTTAAGACGGCCATTCTCCCCACACTGATCTATACGTTCAATGTTCAGTACAACGCCAGTCAAACTCCCAACAGTCTCCTTAACAGAAATTGACAAGCTGTTTCTAAAATCTACATGAAAATAGGATTCAGAAGAGCCAAGATAGTCTTCAAAACAACAACAAAATTTTACTCAAGAAACATAAAGACGTTAACAAGAGTGTTCAAAGCAGCCTACTTTTAGTAGCCAACAACTGAGAACAATTCAAACGTCCACCAACAGGACAGTAGATAATTAAATCGTAGTATCTCCATGCAATGGGTTACCACTCCGTAAAAAGAAGAAATGAGCTCCATACCAATACACACAACAACAGGGATAAATCTCACAGACGTGGGAGCAAACGAGGCCAGGCAACACACCATGTGATTCCATTTATAGGACCTTCAAGATCAGGCAAAGCAAATCTGTGGTGATAGAAATCAGAAAAGCAGGGGCGCCTGGGTGGCACAGCGGTTAGGCGTCTGCCTTCGGCTCGGGGCGTGATCCCGGCATTGTGGGATCGAGCCCCACATCAGGCTCCTCTGCTGTGAGCCTGCTTCTTCCTCTCCCACTCCCCCCTGCTTGTGTTCCCTCTCTCACTGGCTGTCTCTATCTCTGTCGAATAAATAAATAAAATCTTTAAAAAAAAAAAAAAAGAAATCAGAAAAGCAGTTGCCTTTGGGTGAGGGTAGTGTGGGTTGACTGGTAAGGAACAACAAGGACATTTCTGTGGTGACAAAATGTTCCATATTTTGATTAGGGTGGTGGTTGCATGAGTGTGTGCAATTGTCAAACCCCATCGAATTGTTCGTTTCACTTGATGTAGCATAAACCTCAATATTGGGGGGTGGGGGGAAGGGAAGGAGAAGAGGAACTTAAGAAAAATCCCAACCAAATGCAATATATAGACCTCATTTGGAACCTGATTCTAGCCAACCAGCTGTAAAAACCTTGTTTTTGAGACAATCAGGAAAAATTGATCATGAGCTGGGTAAAATATTAAATTATTGCTGGGTATGAAAATTGGATTGTTATTTGCTAGACATACATATGGGTGTATCTAAGGGCAAATTATACTGTGTCTGAGATTTGTTTTAACATGCTTCAGCAAGAGTGGCTAGAGATTATGGAAGACGAGTTAGTAAAATGTTGGTAATTGTTGAAGCTGAACGAGAGTATATGCAGGGCACGTTATTCCAGACGCTCTATACCTTTGTGTCTGTGTACACTTTTCCATTAAAATGTTAAAATACAAAACTTAAATGAAAAAAATTAACCACAAGTTAGGTCACATCACGTTTCTGTTCAAAATCTTCCAGCAGCTTTTCATCGAGAATCTGCTCCATATACATAGAAATCTATTAATAGGTCATGAAATCAATGTAGCGGGTGATGATCAGCATTTTGATTATATGAAATAGAACAAAATGGAACAGAAGAGCAAAGAAGAAAAAATACTAGAGAGCATACTGTGTCTAGTAAAGATAAGAATTGATTTCTGGAACCTTCTGTTTGAGTGTGAGCTTGTGTGCACGTATGCGCACGTGCATGCATATGTGGGGATTTTTTTTCCCCAGCAGATTGTGGTGAAAAAGGTTTAAAACATAGAGCCCTAGGTGACATTCCCCCACCTCATATCTCTCTGCCTTACTCCCTACTCCTCGCTCCCCTCCTCCCTCTTAAACCTTGGGGTGCATTTCTTATGCCATGCTCTTCCTTGGGCCCCCCCATGGCTCCCTTCCTCATCTTCAAGTATCTGTTCAAATGGTACCTTATCAGGGAGATTTCCCCCCTGATCAGCGTATGCAATGTCTCCTGAAGTTTTATTATTTAGTTTGAAACACTCACTACCACTTGGCACCCCCTAAATCTATGGGTTTAGTTGTTTACTGGTGCTCTCCTACCCCTGTCCCCATCCCGGAATGGCAGCCCTGTGAGTTCACCTGCCTTGTTCACCGTGCAACTCCAGTGCAATGTTGCCTGGCACATAGTAGACACTCAATAAAACTTGGTTAAGAGAAAAAATTACCGAGGGCCTCCTTTATGGCTAGAACGGTGCTCAGAACTGGAGATTCAACAGAAATCAGGGCAGATGTGGTCCAGACCCTTGTGGAGCTGGGTCTGCAAGGAGCCTAACATCGAACCATGCAATAGGATATGTCACTTCTGCAAAGTATAACCAAGGCCTCAAGGCCAGCATGAGGTCCTGTGAGAGCCTATGACTGAGGGACGTAACTCTGAGTGTGTGTGTGTGTGGAAGGGAGGCAGGGGGCAGGAGGCAGGGGAAAGGATGCCCTCAGAACGTCTCTGAGAACAGTCTGAAAATGGGTACCTACAAATCAATAATAAAAAGACAGGGGCACCTGGTTGGCTCAGTCGGTAGAGCAC
Source organism: Ailuropoda melanoleuca (assembly GCF_002007445.2). Classification (NCBI taxonomy): domain Eukaryota; kingdom Metazoa; phylum Chordata; class Mammalia; order Carnivora; family Ursidae; genus Ailuropoda; species Ailuropoda melanoleuca. The sequence goes on from NC_048230.1 coordinate 38,465,061, forward strand.
GTGACTCTTGATCTTGGAGTCATGAATTCCAGCCCCGTGTTGGGCGTGGAGCTTACTTTAAATAAATAAATAAATAAATAAATAAATAAATAAATAAGGAGAAGACAAACAGTAAGATTAAAATTGGGTAGGGGCGCCTGGGTGGCATAGTGGTTAAGCGTCTGCCTTCGGCTCAGGGCGTGATCCCGGGGTTATGGGATCGAGCCCCACATCAGGCTCCTCTGCTATGAGCCTGCTTCTTCCTCTCCCACTCCCCCTGCTTCTGTTCCCTCTCTCGCTGGCTGTCTCTATCTCTGTCAAATAAATAAATAAAATCTTTAAAAAATAAATAAATAAAATAAAATAAAATTGGGCAAATGATCTAAACAGATACTTCACATCGGGGCATATTTGAGTGGTCCATAAAAGCAAATGAGAAGATGCTCAAGGTCATTAGCCAACAGGGAAATTCAAATTGAACCACAGTGAAATACCACTGCATACAAACTAAAAGGACTGGCACTACCCAGTGTTGGCACAGGGGAGACAGAACTCACACTGCCTGTGGGAATGTGACATGGTCCAATCACTTTGGAAAACTGTTGGTTTCTAATAGAGTTAAGTATGGACCGACACTTTGAGTTATCAATTCCATTCATAGGAATTTATGCAAGAGAAATGAAAATGTGTGTCCACAAAAAGGCTTTGTATACAAATGTTCCTAGCGTTGTATTAGTCAAAAAGGAGAAACCACCAGGAAGGGGCATGAGGGAACTTTCTGCTGTAAGGGAAATGTTCTGTATATCCTAATTTGTGTAACGGTTGATGGAAATGCTCTCCAGATCTCAGTTTGGGTGGTGCTTACATGGGCGCATCTACTTGTCAAAATTCATCAAGCTATACTCTTAAGCTCTGTGTATCTTACTGTGTGTAAAATATACCTTGCCTGTCTCCAAAAACAACCTCAGTCCTGAAGAATGAGCAGAAACTGGCCTTGGAGAGGAGGAGGAGAGCAGCATTCCAGGCAGGAGGAAACTCGTTCAGGATACCACTGAGGTGGGAAAGAGAGAGGAGCCTAATGTCTCTGGCAGGCAAGGGGAGAGGGCAGCAGATGGGGCAGAGTGGGACTAGGTCTCGTAGGTCAGATAAGAAGAAACAAAAAGGGTGACATTGTCAGAAGCACATGGAGGATGGACTGGAGAGGGCAAGAGGGAGTGTGGTGAGACCTGATGGAAGGTTCTAGGATCATCCAGGTGAGAAATGGTGGGGGCTGAGCTAGTATGAGGGGTGGAGGGGAAGGAGTATCTGATTCACCTTGTGGAGGTTAAGTCATGTTTAGTGAAATGTGTATTGCAACAAGATGGAGAAACGAGAGATCCTTTGTGGCTCAGGGTGGGGGGTGGTGGTGGGTCTGTTCACCCTGCAAGAAGGAGCGATAAGGAATGTGGCTGGTGGTGAGCCTGGCCAGAGGGGTAGGACAGGTCCTACAGATCACTCAGAGAAGCCTACTTGGGTTCGTTATCTACTGCTGTGAAGCAAATAACCCCCAAATTCAGTGACTTTAAGGATTAGCCATTCTGTTAGCTCGTGGTTTTGCCATCCAGACTGGGCTCTGCTGGGCGAGTCTTCTGGCTTTGCCAACGGTCTTCGGTGGAAGGTCACTGGGCTCCAGGCTCAGCTGGGACGCTGGCTCGGCTGGGCTCTTCTCCTTTTCACATGCCATCGAAGCCTCCCCTTCTCTGGGCAGTCTCTCCAGCAGGATAGTTAGACCCTTTCCATGGCAGCTCAGGTCTCCTGAGAGTACAGAGCAGGTGCTGTAGGCTTTCTCAAGCTTAGGCTGGGTGCCGCCATGTTGTATCGATGCTGTATTGACTACACTGTATGGGTTAAAATATGTCCCAAGGCCAAGCTGGATTCAAGTCACCAGACAAAAGTGACTGATGCACTGCCACTCACTAAAGCTGTGTGACCTTGGGCAAGTCATTGAACATTCCGTGCTCAGTTTTCTCATCTTTAAAATGGAGATCCCACTAGCACTGACCTTGGTGTCCCTGTCTGGGCTGAATAAAGTGATAGGTGGAAAGAGTGTGAGAGCGCCCGGCACTGGTAATGTTAATCATCACCAATGCTGTTGCCACTGTGGCTACTTTTGATGCTGCAGGGATGTGTTCCCCGAGCCCCTGCCCTGCCCGGGGTACCCCCCCAAAGCCTTGCTCCGGGGACCATTCCTCGTCTGAAGGAAACCCTGTCCCACTGGGGGGAGTGAGCTCTAGCTCTCCGTGCTAGGCGAGGAGCTGGCCAGTCTGTCCCTCTCCCTCTCCATCCACTCTCCTTGTTTTCTTGTTGATTAAATATGGGTCAGCTACTTACGTGAATGACAACTGTTGCCATGCCAACCAGAGAGCATTCTGAGGTGACAGCATCCTTTGCCCTGCTCCAGGAGAAGCTGCTCCTCCAGCCTTTCCATGCCCTGCCTCTGTGCCTGTGTGTGTGCATGTGTGTGTGCGCGTGTATGTGTCCCACCAGCACCCTCAGGGTGATTGCCTTTGTAACACCTGCTTCCTGCCAACCAGCCTCGGAAGAGAGCAGGACACAAGGCTACTGAATCTTCCAGACAGGCTCGAAACCTTTTTTTTTAAATGTTAGACGATCTCTTAGATCTCCTTTCTACCCCACCCCCCATACGTGTAGCGTCTATCAGTTGAAAAAATGCACAACAATGAGAAGTTACTATGGATTCAGTAATGCTTTTAAATGAACGTATTTTATTCATCGTCCACAGCATGAGGAATCCTGATACATATATCTGAAAGGCATGTAATTGATTCTGATTGCAGGCGATATTCGGCACCCTTCATGGATTCATAACCTGCTGCCTTGCCTCCCACTCCTCGCGCTATTTGGGGGATCCTCAGGGTCCTCTGTTCAGAGATCAGCACCCTGTGCTATCCCCTGCTGTTTAATGGTGGGGGCGGGGTCCCTGGACCTTCGTCAAGCGCATCTCCTGGGAGCTTGTTAGAAACGCAGGACCCCAGGCTCACTCCGGACTTACTGATCAGAATCTGTATTTTAACAAGATCTCCAGGCAGTTCTTATGCACATTAGCTTTTCTGAAGACTGATTTAATATAGACCGCTAGGGTCCCTTACATAGTCAGTCAATCAACCAGTTGCTGAGTGCACAGGCTTTGGAACTGGACAAGGGAGACAATAAGCAGATGCAATATGTAGGATACTACATGACAATAAGAGCCAGGGAGCAAAGTCAGGAAAGTTTTATTTATATTTTTTATTGAGGAAGGGGGATAGAGAGTGCACAGAGGGGTGGGGGTCATTTAATAGGGTGGTCAGGAAAAGCCCTGGTGTAGGGAAGCCTGCAGCGGAGACCTGAAGGAGGTGAAGAGGTGGAGCGTTTAGGGAAGAACAGCCCAGACACGGGGAACTTAGCAAATGGCTTTGCAGCTTTCTGGAAAGATCAGATCCCAAATAGGGTCACCTGTAAGTGCAGCAGGTGGCTTGTGACTGATACACGGCAGGTGGGGGAGAGATGACCGTGGCTGGGTGTCTGGGTTCCCTTACAGGGTGGTGGGACTGAGCTGGGTGTTGTAGCTGAAGGAGACCTCGTGTATGTGGAGAGGAGGAGGGGCAAGTGGTGCAGAGAGAATGGTGACACCCAAAGACTCAGAGGTGGGTGTAGATGTGTGACTTGGATGGCAACAGCTCATCCTCAAGACTTAGCACAAACGCCACCTCCTCTGAGAGGCCCTCCCTGACATCTCTCCCTCCACCAAGACTTGCAAGGCCCCTTCCTCTGGGTGCCACGGCTCCTCGTGTCCACGACAATCAGCGCTCGTCCCACCGTGTTCTATCTCTACTGCGCGTCTGCTCGGAGACACTGTGCATGCCTTCAAGGCACGGCGAGCATTCTGTCAGTGCCCAGCCCAGGGCTGCCACCAAGGAGTTTGGCTGGAAGGGGAGGTAGGCTGAAGAGAGGACTGGGCCAGATTGGAGCTGGGACCTGGGACAGTGTATCTGGCTGTGCTGTGGCAACAGTTTCCAGGAGAACTGGGGGCACGGAGGTCAACCGGCAAAGATGCCATCAGCCCTGGCGCTGGAGGGCGGGGGGCTTGCCCTAATCATGCACAGGGAGAGTGAAGAAGAAGGAGGCAGGAGAGGGACCTCATGGAGAGCTGCACTCTTCCCACGAACATCCCACCATCCCCCATGCATGTCTTCCTCTTACCCTCCCGGGAGTGACTTTGATGACGTTCCAGACATTAGGATTTGAATAATAGCATTAGTTACACGGTAGTCCAATGGCTATTAACATACATTAGTGTCAGTCCTGGCTGGCTGGAACGCAACCTGGAAGTTTGTGTACAAACAGGCAATGAGGGTAGGATGCCAGGTGAAGAGAGCTGACGCTTTTATCATGGAAGGCTCGATTCGTCAGAGCTATAAAATCATGATAATGGTGATGATAGGCCTAGATTATTGGAGCACATTAAAATCAGATTAATTAGTTAATTTAAAATAACAATACCCATTAAGATCATTAGAAACACCTCCACTCGATTTAGTATCCCAGCTGTAAACTTCTCCCAGCTTTTCACAGGACCATCTTAGTCAGACTGGTGAGGCTGAATTTAACAGCCTGATTTGTAAAGCTGAATTTGAAGGCCTACCATTTAAAGTAAGCATTTATTGGGGCACCTGGGGGGCTCAGTCAGTGGAGCGTCCCAACTGTTGACTTGGGCTCAGGTCATGATTTCAGGGTCGTGAGATCGAGCCCTGTGTGGGGCTCATGCACTGGGTGTGGAGCCTGCTTAAGATTCATTCTCTCTTTAATTAAAAAACAAAACCCAAAAACCTAAGCATTTATTGAGCACCTGCTGGATGCCACACCCTCAGCCTGGCCTGGGGATGTACAGAGGAATACGACAGGGTCCTGTCCTCAAGGGGCTTGCGTTTCACCGGGGAGATAGTCCTGGGAGTGGTTAGTGAAGGCTCAGGGTGGGGGCCGAGAGCTGGGGACTCAGAGGAAGGAAGGACAGTTTGTTCTAGCGCCAGGAGGCCTGGAGCCCAGACGGGCTGATAAAAACCGTAGTTATACTGCCCGGGATGAAGACTGTGGAAACCTGGATATAATGACTGAAATCCAAGCTTGTCAACTTGTGTATTCACCACCAAGCAGAGAAGACAGAGAAACATGTGTTGTGTGTGTGTGTGGGGGGGCAGTTCTGGACTCTTCTCTCATATCACACTGTCCTCCAACCAGCAAAATTGCTTCCGAGCCTGAACCTTCCCCTTGGTGAATAAATTAGGCCAAGATGACACAGCAGAGGGCCCCAATTTCTAGAGGGGACCTACCGAGGGAGTGGTGCTTGCCAGGGTCTGGTTAACTGTATTTGCTTCTGGGCATGTTTTCCAGATTTGCACCCACCTCTCCGTGCCAGGACTAAGAAGTGAGGGAAAGTTGTGGGTTTAGGGAATGGCCGGTGCAAAGGCCCTAGGATTGTAAAGGGTTTGTATGTTCTGGGCCTGTGAGAGGTCAGTGCTGCTGAACTCTGACAAGGTAGAAATTGGTCCAGTGTGAGGTCAGAAAGGACCCCGTTAGAAGATCTGGGTTCCCATTCTCAGGGCCATGTGGAGGCATTGCAGAATTTTCAATATGTTAATGTGTGATAATATTTACATTGTAACAAATGTCCTTCTGCATTGCTGAGTGGAGAGCAGATTGGGGAAGACTTCCTGACTAGTGCTGTCCAATAAAACTTTCTGGGGTGCTGGAACCATCTATGCCTGCGTTGTCCAATATGGCGGCCATTCATCACATGTGACTGTTGAGTGCCTAAAAGGTGACCACCATACCTGAGCTACTGAGTGTAGCTAATGAATTTAAATTTAAGTAGCCCCCTATGGCTAGCCTATCTTGACAGCGCAGCTCTGGCTCCTTCTCTTTTGTCCGCAAGTCCTGTTGATAAATTGACCTTTGCCCTTATCTCTCGTCTCACTAGGGCGCTGGTTGAGAATTGCTGGGTCAAAGGAAAACACACAAGAGTTTTTGATTCCTATTTTCCAGTTGTTTCCCGAAAAGGTCTACCAGTTTTTTCTCCCACTGCAGTGAATGGGGTAGAGAGTCATTGTCCCTTATCCTCCCTGACATTGTGTGCTATCTTCTCTTTCACCTTCTCCAGTCTGGGGGGTGGGGATGGGTCATCGAAGAGGTGATGCCAAAGGCAGTGTCTTTCTATGCCTCCTCTGAGCTCTGCCCAACTTTGCCTCCCCGCCCCTCACCATCCCTAAGGAGGCACTGCGGCCCATAAGCCCTCCCAAACCCATTCCCTGTTTTCCAGAATTTAGCAAGATAAAATCCATAATGTTCTCTTGGATTCCCAAGGAATGGATCAGCACTCTCTGCTGGGCGGGAGGAGCCCTGGCATATCCCATCCCGCAACAGGGACGAGGCGAGTTTGCATCTCTGTTTCTTTCCCCAGCTCTATCCACGTTGTATTTTTTTTAAAGATTTTATTTATTTATTTAACAGAGATAGAGACAGCCAGCGCGAGAGGGACCACAAGCAGAGGGAGTGGGAGAGGAAGAAGCAGGCTCCCAGTGGAGGAGCCTGATGTGGGGCTCGATCCCAGAACGCCAGGATCACGCCCTGAGCCGAAGCCAGACGCTTAACGACTGCGCCACCCAGGCGCCCCTCTATCTACGTTGTATTTTGTCTCGGCATTATTTTTCAATTAACAGCCCTGATCCTCTGGATTACAGTTTCTCATTTGCCAGGATTATTAGTGAAAATACTAACAATAATGATAAATATTTGCTGCAGCCCTCTGCTCTGCCCAGAGCCCCTGCTCTGCCCACTTGGCGTAATTAAAAAGCAAGCTACGCGGGCAAAGAAAAAGCCTGGATGCCCCCTCCAGCCTCAGAGAGGACACCAGAGGACCACGGACTCCAAATAGGCCATTAATGCTGGGTCAGAGCCACCAGCAAATATGGAGCGAAACAAATGAAGCTCTAGTGCGAAAGGGAAGCCTAATAAATCTTGCCCAAAGCGGCTTTCACTTGGGGCCCTCAGCTGTAATTAGGGGGAGGGGGCAGCAAGGAGCCAGGCGCTGGAAGCACGCACGCTCTTTGCCTTGGCTCTGAGCGCTGATCCCTGAGTCCCCTAGTGGAGGGCAGGCACCGCTCCTGCCTCTCTCTTAGCATTCTGGTCCTACCCTGACTCGCCCTCTGGGGCTCCTGGGACAGCCTCACCCCTGCTCATGCCAAGCTCAGGAATGCGAGTCTTTGCCCCATCCTCAGAGCCCGCCTGGCTGCCTTCCCTCCCACTGGGTTTGCTTGTCCCCTTTGCACCTTGCTGCCCTCCCTCCCCTAACACCTGTCCCTTTCTCTCCCCTATGTACCCCTTCCTTTGGGCAAAGCAGCTCTCCAAAGTCACCTTCCCCCAGCAGCCATTCCTCCCGCATCCCACCCTTTGCAGACCACACGTTCCTCCACTTGGGGCCTCTCTGGGTTTTCGGAGGAGGTGGACCCACACTTGAGCTCTGCCCTCGAGTGATCCATGTGACTCTCTCTCTGGTCCTCGGTATCCCCATCCACAGAAAGTCGGCTTCCTCAGAGCTGCGTTTCTTTTTTTTTTTTTTTAAAGATTTTATTTATTTATGCGACAGAGACAGAGACAGCCAGCGAGAGAGGGAACACAAGCAGGGGGAGTGGGAGAGGAACAAGCAGGCTCATAGCGGAGGAGCCTGATATGGGGCTCGATCCCATAACGCCGGGATCACGCCCTGAGCCGAAGGTAGGTGCTTAACCGCTGTGCCACCCAGGCGCCCCCAGAGCTGCGTTTCTAGGATTAAACGAGATATTGTATGCAGAGTGGCCTAGCACAGAGCCAGACACGTAGCAGGTATTCAACCAAAGCTAACTGAGCCAACCTCTTAACCTGCTCCTTTTCCACTGGGACGCACAGCTTGCGTGGAACATTGTCTTCTCACATTGCGGTGAGTGTGTTCCTTCTTCCTCACGTGGGTCTTCCCATCAGCCTGGGCGTATTTGTCTTTCTACTTGTCCTTCCTTATGAGAGCTGGGATAGGGCTCAGGCATCGGGTCTGCAGAATTCTTGATGTTAAGAGGAGGTGGGTGAATTATGGGGATGTGTCTCCTTTCCCCGAGTCCCTGGGAAGCCACCTGACCATGCCTCCAGTTGGGTAAGCTCTGAGAGACCTATTTGCAAGGGTGGCAAAAAGGGCTCCAGGTGACTTGCTTCTGGTCTTTAGGACTGAGTTTCGGGCAGTACTTTTCTTCCCTACACCCCTGAGAGATTAAAAATAACTCTATTTCCATAACTGGATGGTCTGAGCTTCTTCTGGGGACCCCAGTCCCTGCCACACACACCATTTTCTAAAGGGCGGTGTTCCCCAAATCTTGTAAAGCTCAGCCTGCCGCCTGCAATTGAGTCAGGGGGTCTTTTAACCTTGGCGAGAAGAGCTGAACACGATCTGTATTTCTAACAATAGGGAGTTTGTTAAATAAATTATAGTGCCGTGAGCACATTTATGATGTATTTTCAATGCAAAAAAAGCAGGTTGCAAAACAGTATGTAAAGTAAGAACCTATTTTGGTTAGGGGAAAAAAAAACCCCTCAACTCTGTATGTATGGGCAGGAAATTATCTGGAAGAATATACACCCGAATGTTAGCCATGCTTTTTGTTTTTTCTGGGTGGTGGGCTAACGAGGGATTTTGATTTCTTTGTGCGTATCTGTCTTTTCCAATTCGTTTACAATGAGCATGTATTTCTTCTGTCTCAACTAAATAAACAAATAAAGAAAAGCACCACCGGTTCTCCGAGGCCTCGTTTGCATACATTTGCATGCCATCCCATCAATGCCATCCATCAAAGCTCTACGCCATCAGCCTTCCAGAATGGAGGAGGCCAGCTTGGCACCGTCCCACCCCTTCTTAGGAGACCCCCGGGCACTCCCGTCTGAGCGCCCGAGCCTTCCCCACCCAGCCCTCTGTCCAGCATCCCATCCCCGGAGACGCTACAGCCGTGACACTGGCCCCGAGGCAACAACAGTTCTGTTGTCACATTTCCAACCTCGAAGGCGTCTTGCTTCCGCCTTGTTGGCAGCGTTTTCATGTTATTCTCACTGCTTTGACCTTAAGTGGCCGATTTTCCTTCCTTTCTCCCTCTCCTTGTGTTCCTCCTCTCCTCCCTCCCCTTCCCTGTCTTGGCTGCGATTGTCTGAGCCCAGCATCTGAGCTGTCTGGAGCTTGCTTCCTATTTTTGTACTTTGTGAAACCAGGGGATACGAAGGGCCGTGAGTACAGCGCGGCTCTCCGTCCTGTGACAACATGTCTGTCTCCTTGCCTTGGCTGGGGCCCCGGTGGCATCGCAGGAACAGTTGGGAAGCCTAAGCGGGGAACGATCCTGCACACTCTGGTTAGTTCGAGTGTTATCTGACTCTCCATCGTGGGAAAAACAATAGGTCCCAAATGCTCCAAGCACACGCATGCGCACTCGTGCACAGGCACACACGGGACAGAAAGTCGGCTCGGAGGCTTCACTCTTCTATCAGAGACACCTGCTCTTAGAGCAGCTGTACGAGACCGTGTACCCGGTGTTGGTAGGTGGGGCACCCGAGTGCCAGGAGGTCCCTTGATCACCAAATCCCAAACCCATCTGTTCTAGGGTCCATGACAACCACTCCCAGCAGGTCACAACGTGTGGGGCATTCGTTATGTCCTTGTTGGAGATGGGCCCATGGATCCCCAACACGATGGTCAAGAAGAAGGTGTGTGCCCCGAGACCTCATTGCTGCCACTCACATTCTCGTCCCTCCACATCCCAGCGGTGTCACCTTGGTTGAATTACTCAGCATCTTTGTGCTTTGATGTCCTCATCTATCCCTTAGGACAAATAACCCCCCTCCCCTAGTCTTCCTGTGAGAATTGAAAGAGCTAACGAGAGTATAACCTACAGAACAGTGTCAGATGCTCAGGGAGCGCTTGACATGAGTAGCTTCGTGGTGTCCTCTTTCTGACGAGCCTGGGAAGTGGGTAGTCCAGAGTGGCCGTAGTGCCTGGGAACCTCGATTTATCAGTCATTGTGCTATCAACTATCCATCTGAATGTTGTATATTCACCTCTGTTTCCAGGACTACTGACTGCTCTGTATCTTACCCCCATTCCACCATGGGAGGGGGTGTAGAAAGATTTAGATGCATTCCTTGCTGTGCTGGTGAACAGTGGTTGGTAGGGTTTGCCGTCTTTTCTGTGAGGTGCCAGCCCATTGGAAGTCCCCCTTTGGCCCAGCCTGACTCCCCTCGCCCTGTAGCCAAATTCTCTTGTTCTGTCCTTGGCGGAGGACCCTCCAGCTCAGCCCTGTCCTCGTGGTGAGGAAACCCCCTGAGATGCTGAGGCAAGAGGACTGGGTGTTTGGGAAGCAAGGCAGAGGACCGAGTGAGGGGTGGCATTCCCGAGCCCCATTCAGAGGAGCAGGCTGGCTTCCCCTCTCTTCCTGCATAAAGTGACGAGAAATGCTCCTGAGGCATTTCTCCCTCTCTCTCTGGCTCCTCATCTTCTCTGAGGCCCACCAGCCAGCGTCCGCATGGCCCCTGGGAGGGGCTGTCTTCGAGGAGCGAGGGTGAGTCTGGGTCTAAGTCTGGGATTATGTGTGGCCCCAAAAGTGAGTCTGGGCTTAGCGGGGAGAGCCCTGGTAGAGGGAGGGGGCTGGCTGATGCTGGAGGCTGGTCCCCAGAGGGCAGATACTCCCCCAGGCCATTCTCCAGCTGCCTCCTTGCTGACCCTGCAGGTTCCCTGGGGGGAACGGCGGGGGGGGGTGCGGGTTGGGTGGGACACAACGGTTTCTCTCTCATTCCCAGGGGACTGCCAGGTGCTGCAGCCTGGGACAGATTGGTCTCCTGCAGGAGATGCTGTTGAGACCCCGCCTGGGTCTCCTGAGTCAGGCGTGGCACCCAGACCCTCAGGTCTGACAGACAGACTCGCCTATGGCCTTCTGCGGAGGGCTGTTCTCTCTGAGATGCCCTTCGGGGTGGCCCACAGCCAGTGATCCACTGATGTCAGGTGCAATGTCCCCAGACCCTTGTCCCTGGGGGTGGAAGACATCTGTGGTGCAATTCACATTCCACAGCTCCCAGTGGGACCGGGTGGAGGCAAGATCCCACACTGTGTCTTGACCCGCCTCCCCTCCCTCCCACCCCTCTTCCTTCCTGGCTCATGCACTCCTCCTGAGATCACTGTCTGCCTAAGTCACTTGCACAGGGACCACCCTTGCAGGCTTCTTTACCCATTGTCTTTTTTTTTTTTTTTTTTTTTTAAGGAAAAAGAAAACCTATTCCAGCTTCTGGAAAGACGGAAAACAATCCCATGCATTTTGAATGTTTTCATCTCTTGTTTCTGTCCCCGGTCCTAGCCACTTCCCAATTCCTGGGTGCCGTGGCTGACTTGTGTCCCCTCAAAATTTGTATGTTGTGGCTATAAGTTGCAGGACCTGAGAGTGTGATGTCTTTGGAGACAGAGACTTTCCAGATGTAATGGAGCTAAAATGAGGCCGTTAGGGTGGCCTTAGTCCAATCTGACTGTGTCCTTCTAACCAGAGGCCATTTGGGCATGCAGAGACACTGGGGATACGTGTGCACAGAGGAAAGACACGGCACATGAGGCAGCAGCTGCAAGCCAAGGACCGAGGCCTCAGAAGAAACCAACCCCACCAACACCTTGATCGTGGGCTTCCAGACTCCAGACATTTGAGAAAATAAATTCCTGTTGTCTAAGCGGATCAGCCTGCAATATTCTGGCGAGACAGCCCAAGCAGATACCAGGTGAGACTTCTGTTTGCCAGCCCCCCGGGTGAGACGGCGGGGTGTCTGTGGGGTGTGGGGGGGGACCACTTAAATGTCTGCATCTCCCAACACCATGTAGCCCTGGGCAAGTTCCCTGCCTTCCTTGTGCCTCAGTTTACTCATCTGTAAAATGCGACACTGACAGCACCTACTTCCCGGGGTGGATACTAGGATGTAGAGCAGGGACCCTCAGAAAGCGCCTGGGACAACTGTCCCAGCACCAAGCAGCTCCCGTCCCCCAGCCTTAGCTGATACCAGCAGGTTCTGAACGCTCAGCCTGGAGGCCCTTCCCATCCCAGGGGGAGCCTCTGTGAAGGGCAAGGACCACTTCTGAAAGACAGAAAAGGATTTGGAGGCCCCCAGCCCCAACAGACTATGGCCTGGGTCCGCTCACACCAGGGAAGCCCTCGGTGAGCCTCTGCTCCGCAGGACAGCGACCCTGGTCCCCAGGAGGAGGGTGAGCCCTCCCTCAGCAGGAGGCCACACTGCAAACAGGGAGGAGCTCCAGCTCCAAATCCCAGCCCCAGGGACAGTCTCCTGAACACTCACCAGCTGTGCCACCGCCTCATATCTCTGAACCTGACTGTCTTCGTCAAGAAGTGAAAGGTGGCACCAGGCACCACGTAAAGATGAAAACCTAATAAGCATAAGCAGAGAAGAGCTATTTGTTGATTCCTATTTATTAAAGTGGGTAAGACATACACCCGCAAGGACAACGTGCTCTCTAGATTTTCCAGACCGGGAGCCTTTCCAAGCAGTACCCCACGATGATTGACCGGGCATATTCCCGGGTCCCGTGGAATCATTGCTGAGTTCCGCTCTGGCTGATGGATTCACGATGGCTCCTGGTCGGTAATTATATTAAAGAAGGGTCCGTCAATATAATTTTCTGCCAATTGTCACTTTGTACCAGGGGTGGGGTAATGGACCCAGGGGCCGCGGGGCCGCGGGGCTTGCTGACAGCCGCGGTGCGCGCCATGTGGGGGGTGGGCAGCTTGGGTGCAAGCGATGGGGCTCCTGACCTGCGAGCAGGTGGGCTCTGTGGCCTCCTGTCGTCCCTCTAGTGGCAGAGGCCTGAGCAGGGTGCAGAGGCCGTGCCCGTGGTGGGGCAGCGCGCTGGTCACAGCCTGACCACCAGCACCTCAGAGCCTGTGGGAACACTGGGGACGATGACGCAGGCCCCGGGAGAGTCTTCCTCTCTGTCAAGGAGAGGCCAAGCTGGCACAGAGCTGCAGTCTGGGATTTCCACACGAGCTCTGCTCTGCCATGGGCACCGGGATGGGCCATTGACCAAGCTGACTGAGGTTTTACCACCGTGCCTCCCACCACGGGAGTGAATCCAAGAAGTCCCCATTGTGGAATCACTGGCCTTAGGAACACCTACGCTGTCTCTGCTCCAAGTGCCCCCGGCTGTGTGACGCAGCGTAAGACACAGTCACCCCTCAGGTGTGACAGGTGCCACATTAGGATGCTTAGATAATTAAATTATATTTCTGCTGGGTCTTGAAATGCTCCAGAAAGGCTCTTCGGTTTCTCGTTGTTGTGTGTTTTTTTACAGCAGATTTGTTTCCCTGATCTTATCTTTCTCTGAATGATATTGAAATGAGTTTACCTTCCTAAGTTCATACCCACACATCGAGAAGCCGTCGTCCCCAAGTGTGTCGGGTGGGGGCTGGAGGAGGCCACCTCTCGAGTAGGAACATGGGAAGTCTATTGGTCAAGAGGATGAGTCTTCCTGCAGGCCACGGGCATTTCCACTGCTCTCATGCTCGGTTACACCTCTTTCCTCAACTACCCTTCCCGAGCCTGGCTGCCTGCCTTTTCTTCCTCATGCGTTAGTCTGTCCAGGGCTGCTGGAACAAAATGCCACAGACGGGGGCAGATATAGACAGCAGAAACTTACTTCTCACAGTTCTAGAGGCTGGAAGTTCATGATCAGGGCCAGCATGGTCAGCCCAGGGCTGTCGTCCAGGTTGCAGACTTCTCATTACATATGGAGGAAGAGGCAAAGTTGCTCTCCAAAGCCCCATTTATGAGGGCGCTAATCCCATTCATGAGCATTCCATCCTCATGGCCCGATCACCTCCCAAATGCCCCACCTCCTCATACCATCACCTTGAGAATTAGGTTTCAATACGTGAATTTTGGAGAGATACAAACGTTAAGACCATGGTCCTATATGTTTATTCATCCATCCATCGATATCCACTTATTTATCAAATAATTTTTGGAGACTCTTGCTGGGCACTAGGCAGTCAAAGGCGGGAGGGAAAATGACATTGTGCTTGGTGGCACATTGGGCTTATCAAGGGTGACAGCAAGAAACCCCTCCCATCCCGTGTGCTCTTCTGCAGTGGGGTCTCGCCTCTCCCCCACGAGGGGGGGGGTCCGCGGCCCTCTGTGTCAATCTGAGTGGCTTTGGAGACTTGCTAGCAGCGTGGAACTGGAGACAAGCGGCATGAGTGGCTTTTAAGGCTGGATCAGGAAAACCACACAGCCCACATCGGGGGCTGTAAGGGGTTCAAGTATGCCAGGACTATCATGCTGGGACATCAAGCCTGCAGCGAACAGCTGGGCTGAGCTTTCAGACAGCAGCAATGACCCTCAGGGTGCGGGAGAGCCCCATCTCGGGTGTCCAGCCCAGGTGAGCCTTTAGAGGACCACGGCCCCGGCTGACATCTGAGATCCAAGTGAGAGCTGCCTGGCAGAGCCTTCTCCAAATTCCTCACCCACAAAAGCATGAGCAAAATGCAATGGCCGTTTAAAACCAGTCAATTTGAGGGTAATTTATTATACAGCTATAGGTGACTAGAACATGTTTCGTGGAATTTACAGTCTGGTAGGAGAGACAGATATTAAAATCTCTTCCAAATTAACATAAAATGACGCTCGAGGTCAGTGCTACGTTGACAAACTATGAGAGTGCGTTGGCAGGGAAGAGAGGTCAGGGAAGCTGCCCTGAGGAGGGGTGATCTGACTGAGATCTGAAGGCAGTGAGGAATTTCACAGGACCTGAGAGGAGGAGTGCTCTGGCACGAGCAAAGGTCCTGTGGCAGGAAGGAGACACTGAAAGAAGACCAGGGAAGCTGCAGGGTAGGGAGCAGGGGGAGGCCAGAGAGGAACCCAGGGCCCAGACCCTACAGGGCCACCTTGCATGGGGTGCTAAGGCTCTAGACACCCAGAAGGAGAGTGCTGGAAGCCAGCCACGGCACGGCGTGGAAGCAGCAGCTGCGGGTGGCGGGTGGGTGGTTAATGAGCGTGGTGATCACTCTTCTAGAAAGGGTGCTCTAAGTTGAAATGACACATGCAAAAACCAATTACCGGATAGGGCCGAGCTTCTTGTGGGATTGCATTCCTGCTGAGGGGTCTGATGCCCACCTTTCCTAGGAAAGGCCACAACTTCAAATTTAATTGCATGACCTTGGGGGGGTCAGTTTACCTCTCTGGGGACAGGACTTGTATGGATGATTTATAGGTCCTTTCAAATTCCGTGAATCTAAGAATCAATTCTCACCGACTCTCCCATCATGAATAAAGCACTCTCTAAAACTTACATAAATAGATTAAATAGGCCAACGACATGAAATTATATTTAATATGATTCATTATCATAATGTGCTATATACAGAGCTATCTCTTTTCTCCCTAATGCCTGCCTTACTTTTACGGCAACACAAGGGTTAGGAAAGGCAGCCACTGAGCAAATATCCGCGGCTCCCCAGGGGAGGTCTGGCCATTTCAAGCTGCGGCAGAAAAAACAAATGTTATGTGTGTGGCCGCGGCTTGGATGTGGAGCCGTGGCCCTGCGTGCCCACTCACTCGTCCCCAGGTGTAGACACTGCCTGGTCAGCTAGACTCACTCGCCAGGCGAGGGACACGCTCTGGACACCAGTCCACAGCACTCGGTGAAGACTTGAACTCAGGACCATTGAAAGTGCAGGGCAGCACCTGGGTGGCTTGGTGGGGTAAGCATCCAATTCCTGATTTTGGCTCAGGTCATGATCTCGGGGTCATGGGATCCAGCCCTGTGTCAGGCATCTGCTCAGCGGAGTCTGCCTGAGATGCTCTCTCTCCTCTCCCTCTATCCCTTCCCCCACTTGTGAGCTCTCTACCTCGAAAATAAATAAATATTTTTTTAAAAAGTGCACGGAACAGCAGAGCACCCAGATTTCATGTCCTTTATTCTCTGTGACTTTGACCCCATCGCCTTACCTCTGCAAGTAGCAATTTCCTCTAAAATGGAGTAAAAAACCCCTACCTACCCACTTGCCATCAATGGGTGATGTAGAGATTAAGCGAGATAATTCCTGTAAATTGCAATGTACCATGCGCCTGCTCGCGGGAGGGGCTGAATGTGGTTATCATACCCCATTCTTCAGTGCTATTCTCAGCCAACTGAAGCTGCCCACGGTTGAGATTACAAATGTCAAACCCACAAATACCAAGGGTCTACCGTATGTATTTATGCTGAAATTGACTGTTCAGAAAACACAAAGTAGGTTCAGCTCTCTCTGTAATCCCTTTTGCTATTTTTATACTGTCCCCAGTTAAAAATAAAAACAAAAACAACGTTGGAAGTAATGTTCAGGAGAGGTGATCGGGCCCAGTGGGTCCCCACGCCACTTGCAGCCTGAGTAACCAGCAGGGCTCTGCCCCTATTAGGGATGCACGCTTCGGGCTTGAGCTGGCGTCGGTGCACACGTGCATGTGCACACGCACACACCCCAATAACCGGCTGCTGAGAGTGCTCCTGTAAAATTAACTCCCGTTTCCTTGACACAGTCCTGCTCTGCTTTCCAAGATGAAAAACATATCGCCTCCCACGGCAGCAGCCTCACTCCCATCTGATGAGGGCAAGAGGTGAGGCCGGCAGAGAGCAGAGAGGGAGGGTGTTACCAATGAAGAGGTGATCAATCCTCCCGCCGCTCTGCCGGCCCCGCGTCCTCGGGGCCCCTCCCAGGCCGGGGCCGGGGGGGGGGGCATGTGTCTTCAGAGCAGGCAAGATGAAATGGTTGCGTCTTGGATCCATCTAGACAGTAAATTTTTTGAGTCCCTATAAGCTAAAATCAATATTGGCACAACTGTGTGTCATTAAAAACTAAATGAACATGACAAAGCCAAACTGCTGCCTATTAAACAAATGAGTTTTCTCCGCGCACGGGCACAGCGGGTTATTAAATTCTTTATTACAGGAACATCACCATTTGAAGGGGGTAAAAATACGTCTTTATGAGTCATCTGTATG
Source organism: Ailuropoda melanoleuca (assembly GCF_002007445.2). Lineage (NCBI taxonomy): Eukaryota > Metazoa > Chordata > Mammalia > Carnivora > Ursidae > Ailuropoda > Ailuropoda melanoleuca. The sequence continues at coordinate 38,482,162 of NC_048230.1, forward strand.
TGTGTAGCAGCATGGCCTTCCTGCGCCCACCCCCGGAGATGCTCTGGCAGTCCCCGACCTTCTCCTCCCATAGGGACAGGCAATTTGTCTGAGCTGTTGGGAGAGGCGGAGGGAAGAGGGGGAGGTGACACCTGGTGACACTCACCTGTCAGGGGTCCATCCAGTCATTGCTGATTCACTCAACAAACATTCAACCAACACCTACTATGTGTCAGGCATTCTGCTGGGTCCTCGGGACACAGTGGTCAACAATCTCAAATAAGCTTAGTCCATTTGCCCAAGATAGTCCTGCCTCTTTAACGTATCAGCTGGGATACTTGCAACTGCATCTGAGAAGGCCCAGCTGCCGGTGGCCGAAAAGCCAAGGGTATTTCTTTTTTCACCTAACTGAAAGCCTAGGGGCAGAGTGGTTCCAGAGTTGTGTAATGATTCAGCAATGTTATCACAGACCCAGGTTCTTTCCATATTCAGGCTCTGCCCTCTCAGTGTGATGCTTGGTCCCTCATGGTTGCAAAAAGGCTGCCACAGCTCCAAACATCTTGACCTCACATAGCCAGAGTTAGTTTGTACTCCCATATCTCATTGTTTCCAGAAGCCCCAAAAGGTTTCCCCTCAGGTCCGACTGGCCACAGGTGGTGTATGTGCTCCAGCTAGAAGTAAGGGAGGCTGGAATCTGAGCCTCGTGGAGTGTGAATTGTGGTTCCCAGGCTCCCTTTGCTCACCTGAAACGGGTTTCTCTCTCCAACTTCCAGGCATCTGTGATTCTCATGGACCCTCACCTGCTAGCCGCCCCCAGGTCTGCTTGCTCTTCTTTGGGATTTCTCTAGTTCCTGCCTCTGCTGGATATTCTCTGCCCACTGTTCTAGATCTCCTCTCGTCTCCTCCACCTTGCTCTGTGCTCCAAGGGCTGGCTGTCCCAGAGACCGTCAAGGTTCAACTTTGCCTTCTGTCTCCAGGTGGGACTGGCCGGTGGGAGGCACACTGGAGATCAGAGGTAAGTGGAGAAGCAAGTGGGGTGTTTGTTTTCCCAGCTCCCTCCACGCCATTACTGGGGTTGTCCATGTCCCTCTATAAAGGCCATAGCTCCTACTGGGCTGCCCTCTGCCACAGCTACTCCCGCCAAGATTCCAGTACCTGCTTCCTCCCCTTGCCAACCAGACATGGTGCGCTGGTGTACCACCCCATCCCTTTGGGTCTTCCGTAAGTGTGCCCGTTCTCAAACTCTGCCGGAGAGCCCTCTCTGAGCGTGCGTCTGTCTCCTGCCAGCCCTGGCCGAGGGACTGGGCCATAGACCAGGCCCTCTACCACTCTCCTAGATAGCTTTCATCTGATCCTGCCTGAGAGTCTGCTGCCCTTGGAGGAGGGAACTAAAGAGGTAAAGGAAGGAGAAGAAAGATTTGCAAGGATGGGGAGGTTAAGCAGTTGGATGGGACCCTTTCTGAGCAGACCCAGCCTGGGGGAGCATGCAGGGTTTTTTTCCCCCACTTCACTGAAGGCAGGTGCTCTGATCAGCCTGGTGTGTGCCCACTCTGGGATTTCTCATCTGCACTAGAAGGTGACCCGTCTTCTCTGCTTCAGCTCGGGGTCACTTCCCCATCCCAGCCAGCTCCCAGAAGCAGCAATTCAGGACTCAGACAACACTTTCCATGTACACTGTTGCTCTCAAAATCCACAGTAGCCAAGCAATGAGGATATTATTGTCTCCATTTTACAGATGAGGTAACCGAGGCCCAGAGATGTCAAGCATCATGCCCAAGGTCACACAGCATTCCCAGCACAGCTTGGGCCAGAATCCTACCCCTGACTTCAAATCCCGTGCTCTTTCCTTGATGCTGCAATCCCTGGTCCTTGTTCTGAGCAACCTTGTTCTACACACGGGGGTGTTTTCCTCCTGGTGAGCTAGGACAAAGAGGATCTTTTCTCAGTTAGCAATAGAATAGTTAGTATACAGTTTCTTCAATTGTTCAGTTTTTCTCCAAATTTTTTCGGTCTTTCGACACCTTATCAATACTGAATTTCATATAAGACAGGATAAAATTAGCACAATGTTGCAGAGCTAAATGCCCTCCTTCACAGTGTTCCACACGGATTATCTTATACTTCTCTGTGCTTTATGCCTAGAGTAGTGGTTTGAAAACCATTTTTCCACAATTGTGGTCAGAGTCCAAAGGGTTAACCTTTTTTTTTTTTTTTTAAAGATTTCATTTATTTATTTGACAAAGAGAGAGAGAGACAGCCAGCGAGAGAGGGAACACAAGCAGGGGGAGTGGGAGAGGAAGACGCAGGCTCCCAGCGGAGCAGGGAGCCCGATGCGGGGCTCGATCCCAGGACTCCAGGATCATGCCCTGAGCTGAAGGCAGATGCTTAGTGACTGAGCCACCCAAGCACCCCTCCAAAAGGTTAACCTTGTCCTAGGATAGCGAGTTCATCTCAAATTCTGGCATGAAGAAGCCAGCAGCGGCTCAAGGAGCTGCTGTGTTGAAAAGGACGTGAGGCTGCATCTGGATTCGGGGAACGCTATCAGGCCTCCATTAGTTATGCCTGCCTCAGGCACAGGAGTGGGGATTATCGACATGCTTGGCATTTATTTCTACATATTTACACATCCTCACCCAGATCTTTCCTGCTGGCAGAAGAACAGAAGCCGGTTTCACCCCATCTTGGTTTGGCACTCCTTAGAATGTTGAAGATGTAGGAGACAGACCAAGTTGGCCCCATGTCCGCTGCCTGTGTTAAGTGGTCATCGTGATGGCATTAAAGATGATCACATAATATTATTTAAATGTGTTTTTTAATAGCCGTGACAATGGCCGAGCTCCATCTGCAGACCTTGACCACTACCTAGCAAAGGGCAATTGTTCAGCTTAGAGAATGAGAACATAGCTGGCACGGAGCCGCCTCAGCCATCCATGCTTGCCGAAATTCAGAGGAGAGTCTCTCTGAAGGTGACCCCACAGTTGGCGGGGTGCAGAGGGGTGGGCTTTCTGCGGCTCTGCTAAAAAATAAAGGAAGGAGGTGGGCTTGGGCGAAGCCCCATTACCCAGCAGTTTAGGGGCACATGGAAGCCGTGGCCCCTTCTGGCCCGTGGGAATGGCATGGGCTTGTTTTGGGGGACATCCCGACAAGGGCAGAGGGTCGTGGTGAGGGGAGGGTGGCCAGATGAGAGAATGTCTATCATGACTCTTCTCCCGAGTCACTCCCCCAGTGGTAGTAGCAACATGTCCCAGCTCTTAGAGGGAAGTCTGTAGACTTGATGTATGTAGTGTGTAGGGAGGGCGTGAGTGAGACAGTGAACATCTCAGAAGGGCCTGCAGGGAGGGGGGTGGGGGCCAGCATCAGAAGCCTCGGGATAATAGGAGATGCATTCGAGAATCTTGGAGAATGGTTGAGGCGCCTTCTACTTTTAAGACTTGGTGCAGTCGCTCCGCAGGACGTTTTGCGATGCTCCATCTGCCAGCGATCTCCTGGGGACTCTTCCTGCTGTCTCTGGAGGGAGTGAGTCATCCTGGAGGCCGACAGGATGGGGCCTGAGGCATTCTGTCTCCAGCCACTCCCCTGCCTGTCCCCTATGCTGGCTTGTAGATCCGTCTGCAAGCCCTTCCACGCCTCCTTGCCTCTGTGCATGCCATCCCCTCTGCGGGAAGCCTCTCCTTTCCTGGTCTACCTGCTCTGCGTGGCCACATTGTCCCGCCGGACGTCCCCAAGCAGTGGTACCCTACCTCCTCTATGCGCCTGCCACACCACTTTACGTGGCCGAGCGCGCGGCGTCGGTATGGGCTGTAAATTGTCGGCACGTGCTGTGCTTGCTCTCACGGTATCCTCACAACAGCCTGGTGACAGTGGGGGCTCAGAGAGGATCGATGAACTGCCCACCCTCTTACAGCCGCCGTGGTCCTCCAAAAGAAAAAGAAAGAAAAGAAAAAAGAAAGGCTGATTCGTGGCATTTGCCGATTTCCATGGTGTAAACGTTCTAATAATAAATACTCCAATAATGACAATTTCACACTATCAACGCTAACAGTGGTCTCACATTATTCCTGAAAATTTGGTGATTGGTTCTTGCAAGCTGGTTTGGGGACGAGTCGGTATGAGCCAGTTCTGGTGTGCGAGTCTGACCTCAGCCTCCACCTGCAGGACCCGTCTGGGGGCTGCCGCAGACTCAGGGCTGGCTTTTACTAACGCTCTCGCCCAGAGCCCTGCGCGGAGACTAAGGGCCCCACACTGGAGCTAGGTAGATACTAAATCAAGGTTTGTTGACATGAGACGGGTCTGAGCTGGAAGGCTGCCTGGTCAGAGCTCCCTCCCCAGGACACGGCCTCTCTCCTTCTCCCTTCAGTCAGACACTATCCGAGAGGCTCAGGTCCCTGTATGTGAGGTTCACCAAACAGGAAGAGAAGGAAGGGACAGAAGTGGGCACAGGAAGGGGCCTGGGCTCAGGCCTGGACGTGGGCTGTCAGGAGCAGCAGAGGCCTCTGGGCTGGGAGCAGGTGGCATGTCCGGGCAGCGGCAGGAGGAAGCTTCCGGAGAGTGGGTGGCGAGGACAGATTCAGACTGCAGCACCAGGTGCAGGGGGCCATTACCCTGCCAGATACTCTCAGGACAAGCTGAGGGGCTGACACGCCGGGCTGCGGACAACTTGGCTGTCACGCTAATCAGGCTGGATCCACCTCTAACGTGTGTGTGTGTGTGTGTGTGTGTGTGTGTGTGTGTGTGTGTGTAAGGAAGACATCTCTCTCTCCCAGTAGCTAAGGTGGATCTGAGATGCTCTTTAGTCCAGCAGAGGCAGGAACAAGACCCTCGTGGTTGACAGAAGTGATGCTAATTAGAGTACTAACAGGTGCTCCAGGAGGGAGGACTAGAGAACAGCCTTCCCGAGTGGGCAGGGGTCCCCACGATGGGGTCCCTATGAGAGGACAGACCCCATCCAGGGCTGGCACCGTCCCTGGTGTCAGGTGAGAAATGCACGGAGCAGTGAGCCTCAGTGCTGGCCAGCATTGGGGTCCCCAGCCTGGAGTGTGCGTTAGTGTCACGTGGGAGCAGTCACGTGGGGAGCCCAGAAAGACCCCACTCTTAGAAGAGTTTCTTGCTCTGCTGTCTCCATCATGAGAGTCTCCATAATTTCTGAACATGGGGGCCCTGTGTTTTCATTTTGTGCCGGGCCCTGCAAGAGATGGGGCTGGTCCTCCCTGAGGGGCTTGTCAAAATCCACAGAATTTCTGCCTCAGAGGGTCTGGGTGGGGCCCGAGAATCTGATTCCTGACAAGCTCCCGGGGGTGAATTTTGAGACTCCTCTGAGCCGGGGCCGGAGCAGCGGCATGGAATCACAGAGAGGAAAGGCCATGCGGACAAGCTCTGCGGCCTGGTCAGAGGGGCCACGGAGTCAGAGCTTGAGGGGGCGCACCAAGGGCAGCTCAGCACCGACCTTTATTCCTGGGGAGACCAGATAGCCGAGGACAAGTGCTGGCCTTCAGCGGAGGGGAGAATTAAGGGTGAGCATGTGGAAGACGGTGTAGGTGACCACGAGGAGCAGGCCCTGGGACCAGGAGGCAGACTGGGGTAAAAAAGTCCCAAACGGACTGAGTTTTAAGTCAAATCAAAGGAAACTGAGTCACGCGAAGCAACGCACCTGTACCATCCTGTGGGCTCAGGAGAAAGTTGCTTGACCAGAGCCCCTTGTCCTCCAGGAAAAGCAGGCTGCCTGGCTGTCGAAGTTGATGGGGTCTGTTGGATGCTCTGAGCCAGAGGATGAAGCTGAAATGTTTGCGCTCCAAGGAGAAGGGATGGTGGCATCCTGGCGTTGTGGACCCACAGACCTGAGGACAGGCCAAGGAGACTTCTGCCCAGAGGAGGTCCTGAGGCTGTTCTTTCAAACATTCTCCCCCGCAGACTGCTGTCTCACGGACCTGCGCTGGGGCCTGGATCCCACCGTGGAGGCACTGCTTCTTCCGCCTGAAGTAAGGGGTTTTAGCCCGAGATTACCGACTCCCTGGGAGTCAGTGAATGTGCTTTGCAAGGTTCATGGGCTCTGCTGAAATTGCTTGTGAAATTTAGCGTGTATGATATGTACATCTTCTTTCCCTGGGGAGAGGGTCTGTAGCTTTCATCGGATTCTCAAAGGATTCTGTGACCCCCTTGAAAAAGGTTTTATTTAAAGAATTTGTCTGAAAGGGGGATTATCCCATAAATGCTATTGGGATAATTGGCTACCTTTTGGGGGGAAAAAATAAAGCTGGATCCCCACCTCTTTCCACCAAAATACATCCCAGATGGATCCAAGATTTCAGTGTTAAAGAGAAAAAAAACGATGTACTGAAAGTTAATGGATACAATTCGAATAAATATATTTATAGCCTTGGTGATGGAAACCAGTTTTCAAAGTAGGGCGCAAACTCTAAGAGCCATCTAGGAAAAGATTGATTAAGCTAGTACAGAAAAACTAAAACTTTAATGTGGGGGAAATAAAGACAAGGGACACACTGAGGTCAAAACACAAAGGGCAAACCGGGAAAAATCATTAGAACCTAAATCCAAAGACAAGAAGCCAATTTGTTCATGTACACAGAGTCAGACACCCATAAAGAAAAAAAAAAAACGGGGGCGCCTGGGTGGCACAGCGGTTAAGCGTCTGCCTTCGGCTCAGGGCG